>NC_092150.1:83695844-83945844 GCF_045791955.1 Oncorhynchus clarkii lewisi
TACACCCAGACCACCCTATTCCCTACATCCAGACCATCCTATTCCCTACATCCAGACCACCCTATTCCCTACATCCAGACCATCCTATTCCCTACACCCAGGCCATCCTATTCCCTACACAAAGACCATCCTATTCCCTACATCCAGACCATCCTATTCCCTACACCCAGGCCATCCTATTCCCTACACAAAGACCATCCTATTCCCTACATCCAGACCACCTTATTCCCTACATCCAGACCACCCTATTCCCTACATCCAGACCACCCTATTCCCTACATCCAGACCATCCTATTCCCTACATCCAGACCACCCTATTCCCTACATCCAGACCATCCTAATCCCTACATCCAGACCGTCCTATTCCCTACACCCAGGCCATCCTATTCCCTACACCAAGACCATCCTATTCCCTACATCCAGACCATCCTATTCCCTACACCTAGACCATCCTATTCCCTACACCCAGACCACCCTATTCCCTACATCCAGACCATCCTATTCCCTATACCCAGACCATCCTATTCCCTACATCCAGACCACCCTATTCCCTACATCCAGACCACCCTATTCCCTACATCCAGACCATCCTATTCCCTACACCCAGGCCATCCTATTCCCTACACAAAGACCATCCTATTCCCTACATTCAGACCATCCTATTCCCTACACCTAGACCATCCTATTCCCTACAACCAGACCATCCTATTCCCTACACCCAGACCACCCTATTCCCTACATCCAGACCATCCTATTCCCTACATCCAGACCACCCTATTCCCTACATCCAGACCATCCTATTCCCTACACCCAGGCCACCCTATTCCCTACATCCAGACCATCCTATTCCCTACATCCAGACCACCCTATTCCCTACATCCAGACCATCCTAATCCCTACATCCAGACCGTCCTATTCCCTACACCCAGACCATCCTATTCCCTACACCTAGACCATCCTATTCCCTACACCTAGACCATCCTATTTCCTACATCCAGACCACCCTATTCCCTACATCCAGACCACCCTATTCCCTACATCCAGACCACCCTATTCCCTACATCCAGACCACCCTATTCCCTACATCCAGACCATCCTATTCCCTATAACCAGATATTTTTTACCTCTCTTTACCTCTATGCAGGCGCTCGCTACAACAGGCAGTGATGACACGAGAGGTCATCATTATTGAGGCACTGGATAATTTGTTTAACAGTGCTGGTGTCTGTTGTATCAGGTGTAAATCTCCTGTCTTATCAGCTGTCTTGTGTGAATTTAAGTATTCTCCCTCTAATTCTCCCTCACGTTTTAGAGGACCTGAGCCCTAGGATCATGCCTCAGGATTACCTGGCCTGATGACTCCTGGCTGTCCCAAGTCCAACTGGTCGTGCTGCGGCTCCAGGTTCAACTGTTCTGCCCGCGGCTAGGGAACCCTGACCTGTTCACCCTACGTTCTACCTCGTCCCGGACCTGCTGTTTTCGTCTCTCTCTCTATACCGCACCTGCTGTCTCGAACACTGAAAGCTCGGCTATGAAAAGCCAACTGACTTTTACTCCTGAGGTACTGACCTGTTGCACCCTCTACAACCACTGTGATTATTATTTGACCCTGCTGGTCATCTGTGAACGTTTGAACACTTTGAAGAACAATCTGGCCTTAAATGGTCATGTAATCTTATAATCTCCACCCGGCACAGCCAGAAGAGGACTGTCCACCCCTCAGAGCCTGGTTCCTCTTTAGGTTTCTTCCCAGGTTCTGGCCTTTCTAGGGAGTTTTTCCTAGCCACCATGCTTCTACATCAGCATTGCTTGCTGTTTGGGGTTTAAGGCTGGGTTTCTGTACAGCACTTTGTGACATCTAATGATGTTAAAAGGGCTTTATTAATACATTTGATTGATTGATTGTCTGTTGGTTGGCCCTGTTGCTCCGGGGCTGTTGGGAGAGTTATGGTTAGTATGAACACTGCCAATTCAATCTGTCCTCCAAGCATCAAAACAACGCTTGGCGTGATTACTTTCTTGGCAAGCCGGAGACATTCATTAGCTTACATTCACAATGCATTTTCACAAAACCCTTTGTTATACAGGGTTGCATGGCATGGCAGGGCCGAGAGGAGGCAGCGAGTCAGTAAAGGACAGGAAGAGACACCCAGGTTGTTTCCCGGATGGCACCCTATTCCCTACATACTACTTTTGAGTCCAGAGCCCTGGTCAAAAGTAGTGCTCTTCAAAGGGAATAACGTGCAATTTGGGGGACTGGTGCCCCATCCCCAGAGCTGACAGGACAGACTAGACATATATATTGAATCCCTAGAACGCCACTCTGAACATTACATTGAAGGAAAGAGGAAGTGAAACCACGTCTGTATAGGACTGACTCGGGAGAAGTGTTTCAATCCTCTGCCAATGTGAAACATGTATCTAATCCTCTGCCAATGTGAAACATGTATCCAACCCTCTGCCACTGTGAAACATGTATCCAACCCTCTGCCACTGTGAAACATATATCCAACCCTCTGCCACTGTGAAACATATATCCAATCCTCTGCCACTGTGAAACATGTATCCAATCCTCTGCCACTGTGAAACATATACAGTATCTAATCCTCTGCCAATGTGAAACATGTATCTAATCCTATGCCACGATGATACATATATCCAATCCTCTGCCACAGTGATACATATATCCAACCCTCTGCCACGATGATACATATATCCAACCCTCTGCCACGGTGATACATATATCCAACCCTCTGCCACGGTGATACATATATCCAATCCTTTGCGAAACATGTATCCAATCCTCTGCCACTGTGAAACATATATTCAATCAATCGCCACTGTGAAACATATACCCAATCCTCTGCCACGATGATACATATATCCAATCCATGATAAACCAAGCAAGGAGAAGAGCTCAAATCCCCAAACCTGGCAAGTAAAGGAATCGCTTAAACCAGGAGCCGCATGGTTGGCAGCAGTAGTAGTCATGTGGACAATGGTAATTGAAACAGAACTAAAACCCTTATTGAAGAGGCCAATACTTACTTGACTGTCTACTTGTTATAATTATACTAATAATCTTAGAACATTACATTCAGGAAGTATTCAGACCCCTTGACGTTTTCCACATTTTGTTACGTTACAGCCTTATTCAAAAATCATCATCAATCTACACACAATACTCCATAATGACAAAGCAAAAACCATTTTTTTTGTGTGCACGTTTTATTAAAATATGAAACTGAGATATGACATTTAAATAATTTTTCAGACCCTTTACTCAGTACTTTGTTGAAGCACCTTTAGCAGTGATTACAGCCTTCCTTGCGTATTTTGGGGTATGATGCTACAAGCTTGGCACACCTGTATTTGGGGAGTTTCTCCCATTTTTCTCTGAAGATCCTCTCAAGCTCTGTCAGGTTGGATGGGGAGCGTTGCTGCTCAGCTATTTTCAGGTCTCTCCAGAGATGTTCAATTAGGTTCAAGTCTGTGATCTGGCTGGGCCACTCAAGAACATTCAGAGACTTGCCCTGAAGCAACTCCTGCATTGTCCTGGCTGTGTGTTTATGGTTGTTGTCCTGTTAGAAAGCGAACCATCGCCCCATTCTGAGGTCCTGTGTACTCTGGAGCAGGATTTCATCAAGGATCTCTCTGTACTTTTCTCTGTTCATCTTTCCCTCGATCCTGACTAGTCTTCCAGTCCCCGACACTGAAAAACATCCCCACAGCATGATTCTGCCACCACCACTCTTCACCGTAGGGATGGTGCCAGGTTTCCTCCAGACGTGTCGCTTGGAATTTTGGCCAAATAGTTCAATCTTGGTTTCATCAGATCAGAGAATCTTGTTTCTCATGGTCTGAGAGTCCTTTAGGTGCCTTTTTGGGAAACTCTAAGAGGGCTGTCACGTGCTTTTACTGAGGAATGGCTTCTGGCCACTCCACCATAAAAGCCTGATTAGTGGAGTGCTGCAGAGATGTTTGTCCTTCTGGAAGGTTCTCCCATCTACACAGAGGAACTGTAGAGCTCTGTCAGAGTTGTCAGAGACTGTTTTTGCTTTGTCACCTCCCTGACCCCCCTTCTCATCCGATTGCTCAGTTTGGCCGGGTGGCCAGCTCTAGGAAGAGTCTTAGTGGTTCAAAACTTCTTCCACTTAAGAATAATGGAGGCCACTGTGTTCTTGGGGACCTTCAATGCAGACATTTTTTTTGTACCCTTTCCCAGATATACGTGCCTCAACACAATGCTATCTCCGAGCTCCTAAGACAATTCCTTCAACCTCATGGCTTGGTTTTTGCTCTGACATGCACTGTCAACTGTGGGACCCTATATAGACATGTGTGTCTTTCCAAATCATGTCCAATCAATTGCATTTACCACAGGTGGACTCCAATCAAGTTGTAGAAACATCTCAAGGATGATCAATGGAAACAGGATACACTTGAGCTCAGATAAGTCTCTTAAAAAAAGGGTCTGAATACTTATATAAATAAGTAAGTATTGGCATTTTTCTACGGCTGGCCTTGCTTTTCACCTGGCCCCAGTCAACAGCTCTGCACCCCCCACAGCAACTTGCCCAAGCCTCCCCCATTTCTCCTTCACCCAAATCCAGACAGCTGATGTTCTGAAAGAGCTGCAAAATCTGGACCCCTACCAATCAGCCGGGCTCGACAATCTGGACCTTCTCTTCCTAAAATGATCTTCCGCAATTTTTGCAACCCCTATTACTAGCCTGTTCAACCTCTCTTTCGTATCGTCTGAGATCCCCAAAGATTGGAAAGCTGTCTTGGTCATCCCCCTCTTGAAGGGGGGAGACACTCTAGACCCAAACCGTTACAGACCTATATCTATCCTAACCTGCCTTTCTAAGGTCTTCGAAAGCCAAGTTAACAAACAGATCACCAAACATTTTGAATCCCACTGTACCTTCTCCTCTATGCAGTCTGGTTTCCGAGCTGGTCGTGGGTGCACCTCAGCCACACTCAAGGTCCTAAACGATATCATAATCACCATCTACAAAAGACAATACTGTGGAACAGTATACATCGACCTGGCCAACGCTTTCGACTCTGTCAATCCCCGCATTCTTATCGGCAGACTCAACAGCCTTGGTTTCTCAAATGACTGAGAAACCAAGAGTTCAGTGTGTCAAATCGGGGGGCCTGTTGTCCGGACCTCTGGCAGTCTCTATGGGGGTGCCACAGAGTTAAATTCTCAGGCCGATTCTTTTCTCTGTATACATCAACGATGTTGCTCTTGCTGCTGGTGATTCTCTGATCCACCTCTACGCAGACGACACCATTCTGTATACCTCTGGCCCTTCTTTGGACGCTGTGTTAACTAACCTCCAGATGAGCTTCAACGCCATACAACTCTCCTTCCGTGGCCTCCAACTGCTCTTAAATGCAAGTAAAACTAAATGCACGCTCTTCAACCGATCGCTGCCCTCACCTGCACGCCCGCCTAGCATCACTACTCTGGACGGTTCTGACTTAGAATATGTGGACAACTACAAATACCTAGGTGTCTGGTTAGACTGTAAACTCTCCTTCCAGACTCATATTAAGCATCTCCAATCCAAAATTAAATCTAGAATTGGCGCTTCCTATTTTGCAACAAAGCATCCTTCACTCATGCTGCCAAACATACCCTCGTAAAACTGACTTTCCTACCGATCCTTGACTTCGACGATGTCATTTACACTCTACTCAGCAAATTGGATGCAGTCTATCACAGTGCAATCTGTTTCGTCACCAAAGCCCCATGTTACTCACCACTCCACCCTTGTGCTCTCGTTGGCTGGCCCTCCCTTCATATTCATCGCCAAACCCACTGGCTCCAGGTCATCAATAAGTCCTTACTAGGTAAAGAAAGCCCTGCCTTATCTCAGCTCACTGGTCACCATTTCAGCACCCACCCATAGCATGCGCTTCATTAGGTATATTTCACTGGTCATCCCCAAAACCGCCTTTCCTTCCAGTTCTCTGCTGCCATTGACTGGAATGAATTGCAAAAATCACTGAAGCTAGACACTCGTATCTCCCTCACTAACTTTAAGCATCAGCTATCAGAGCAGCATACAGACCATTGCACCTGTACATAGCCCATATGTAAATAACCCATCCAACTACCTCATCCACATATTGTTATTTATTATATTTAATATATATATATATATTATTTCTCCTTTGCACCCCAGTATCTCTACTTGCACATTCATCTTCTGCACATCTATCACTCCAGTGTTTATTTGCGAAATTGTAATTTTACTTCATTTGCACACACTAAATATAGACTTTTCTTTTGTGTTATTGACTGTATTTTTGTTTACTCCATGTGTAACTCTGTTGTATGTGTCAAACTGCTTTGCTTTATCTTGGCCAGGTTGCAGTTGTAAATGAGAACTTGTACTCAACTGGCCTACCTGGTTAAATAAAGGTGTTCTCAACTGGCCTACCTGGTTAAATAAAGGTGTTCTCAACTGGCCTACCTGGTTAAATAAAGGTGTTCTCAATTGGCCTACCTGTTTAAATAAAGGTGTTCTCAACTGGCCTACCTGGTTAAATAAAGGTGTTCTCAACTGGCCTACCTGGTTAAATAAAGGTGAAATAAAAAACAATAAAATTAAAATAAGGTTTTTCTGTTTTTTATTTTTGATAAATTTGCAAACATTTCTAAAAAACTGTTTTCACTTTGTCATTATGTGGTATAGATTGAGGGAAAAAAAATCTATACGTTTTAGAATAAGGTTGTGTAAATGTAACAAAATGTGGAAAAAGTCAAGGGTCCGGAATACTTTCCGAATGCACTGTGTGTCCAACAGGTAACATGATGTAACATCACACATTTCCCTCCACTAATCTTTCATACACACACGTCCATTTCCTCCCTCCCTGATCAATGACCCCCCCCCCCATCTTCCCCTACACATACCTGAATGGTGGGTGGGGAGCGCTGTTTCCTCGTGGTGGTCGTAGACAGAGTTGTAGTGGTCTCTATGAAGGTGGTGGACATCTCAGGTGGCACAGAGGTGGTGGTGCGGGCAGCGCCCCTACTGGTGGGCATGTCACCCACCAATCGGACGCTCCCGTTCACCTTGATGTTGGCGTGACCTTCGGCGGCCATGTTGAGGACCTTAGAATAGTATATATTATAGAATTAGATTTTACTTCCTGCTTTAATTATATGTGTACACTCAAAATGGCTGCCAGTCCACCCATTACGGCTTTTTCAGCTGGAGTGGATTTCTTTCGACTTTTATTTATCAAATCAGTCAACGAATCGTACCTTTAGTCCGTTGTAGTAGAGGCCAGACAGCTGGCCCTGGTAGGGGCGTTTACGGTCATTACCACCTATAGAGATGGCCGCCTGGGTGTTGAAGATGGTGAGCTGCCGGCCTGAGAGGAGACGGGAGGGGAACAGCAGGGAGAACACCATTACAATGCACTTAAATTGGTTGTACTTGATTCGTTTAAGTAGTCTACACTCATTATGTCCACACGTTGGTTTTACTGCATTTATAAATCTTTACCTCTAATGCCCCTCTGGGGACAAGCGCTGGGAGTTCGTGTGCATTAAGGTGTGATGTGTCAATGCATCTCGACTCATGCATATTTAACGTGCCGATGTTTTAATTGTGTCTGTATCAGACCTGGGTTCAAATACTATTTAAAATATATCACTTGAATATTTGAAGGTATTTGGAAAAACACTTGGAAAGTATTGGAAAATACTCTAATAAACTCCCATGCGCTTAACCCATGTATTTGAAAACAGTATTTGAAATAAGTTTTTGAAAATACTCTCAAATACAATTTGGTATACTTTCTTATTCATTATTATTATTTTTTTTTACAAATAACCATTAAAATACTCAAATACAGCTACTTGTTTTGGACTGTGTATTTGGAAATACACAAATAAAAAGTATATTAAATACCAGATACTCAAATACACATGTATTTGAACCCAGATCTGTTTATAAATAAACAAAGGTCAGTTAAGTGTGTTTGGAAAAGATCCTTGACACATGAAAACAGAAACACTCACTGCATTCGTAATCCCCTGAACAACGCAATATAATCACGCAGTTCAATTATTTAAAAGTAAAACAAGTGAGACCTTTGTATTGCAACATAATGTGATACAATGCAACTAATAGACTGTCGTACATGTCATGAAATCCACAGTAAACTTCATTAAACGGGAGTTAAACCATCGCAGTCAAAACACACTGCTCATGCATTAGTTCTGAAATGAAATATACAAATAACACTCGGAATACAGGAGAATCCTAATTGGAAATCAAATTTCCATAACACACACACACACAGCACTGCAGGCTCATTGCATTTGTCACATTCACAATTACAATACATTGGGCATGAAATGAAAAGGGAAATAAATCTCATATCATTGTAACATAAAAATAAATATTATGTTGATCCATGCATGTAGTACATGCTAATAGGATCATAAACTGCTTTGTGTTTTTAGACGTTGTTAAAGGGACTTTATAATCATCTTAGCAAGTTTAGGCAATCCACTTTAAATGTAGTTTATAATGATATTATGTCAAGCAGGAAAATGAGTAAGAAGCAGAATATATCGGGAGCACACCTCTCCATTGTAATAAACAGCAGTGAGGTAGAGACGATGAACAGTAAAACAGACTGTGTGGATTGGAAGTAGACCATTTCATTCCAAAAGTTCTATTCTATTTCAGGGCAGGCTACACGGTGATGGGCTTATGTTAGTGCTGAGTAGAGTTCGAACAATAGGTCCCAATTACTGTTACTATTGCTGTCACCAAAACAAGAGGAATGCTTCGATTGGGTGTGTCAAACCACTGTCGTGGGAGTAACACCCCAAAATAGAGCCTGGAAGTTCGTTTAGAGCTCCAACTCAGACAAGTATACACTCTCTGTTAAGTTTGTCCACGAATATTACTGGAGCTTTCAGCAGGGAGTGTTGTGTTTCTTTTTTTTTTTAGCAAAGTTCAACTATTGGTTGTGCGACATCAGATTTGATCATGTACTGTTTGTGGATTACACCAGTCCCTTTAATAACTGGTCAGCTTCAATGATTCAAAACTCTAACTGAATTTAAACATGATGACAAGAAGGGAATGGCAACAAAAAGAAGGAAAAAACAAACAAAATACAATTGACAGTAAGTTTAGTTTAATTATGGTTTAATGGGTTTAAAAAGGAATTGTTGTGGATCCATTCTAGAAGGATTGAGGGGGAAACAAGCCAATGACATGACAAGAAAACAAAAACATTCCAGAATATTCTAGAAGATCTGGTAAAAGGTTTACCTTTCTCCTGCAGCCAATCTTCTACCGGCCTCTTATAATTGAATGGGATTTTCTTATTACCCATTTGATAGCGCTCAACATCGCTGGGTCCTTTAAAGTTTGAAAGTTTAGAGAAAAACTTAAAACAGTCGGCAAAAGCAACTGTCAAACAATCATCATTCACATTTAGACACCGATTTAGAAAAATGGTTTAGCCTTGTTTATAATGAAAAGTAAAAAAATTGTTACGCGGAATTTCTAGATAAATATTTAGTTGTTTAATTTAATAAAACTTGATAAAATAGGATTTTTGAGAATATTGGACAGTCAATGGCCTACTTTAGCAACGCTTGGTTTCAAATAAATAACCAAATAAACATAGACAACAATCCTGTAAAGCCACGTCCTTGAGAACAGAACACACAAAGAACCTGGAAAAACCAGTCAATCGTCTGTGCATTCATTTGTGTTGAACAATACATTCCACATTTCAATCTACATAAAAACCTGAATTCATGAAACCTCAACAGATGTGAAGGGAAAAAGATCAGTATGTTAAATAGGTTTGCATGTCTGAACAGCCCTACTCAGGAACATATATTTTGAATCACTTTTCCCACTGGACAACACCTGAACACCTGAACACTTGAACTGTGTCCCCAATGGCACCCTATTCCCTATATATTGCACTACTTTTTACACAAAAGTGCAAAAGTAGTGCACTATATAGAGAATAGTGTTCCATTTGATACATAACCCTGCTCATACATTTCATGCGGCCAAGGAACAAGTCAGTTTAACAACTATTTTGGAGAGAAGGAGGGGAAATAGGTAGCGAAGGAGTGAAATAAAACAGGTAATTTGCAGAGCTGCAAACCTGTTGGGAGAAAAGTGTGTGTGTGTGTGTGTGATTATGGGTGTAGTGTGTGTGTGTGTGTGTGTGTGTGATTATGGGTGTAGTGTGTGTGTGTGTGTGTGTGTGTGTGTGTGTGTGTGTGTGTGTGTGTGTGTGTGTGTGTGTGTGTGTGTGTGTGTGTGTGTGTGTGTGTGTGTGTGTGTGTGTGTGTGTGTGTGTGTGATTACGGGCATAGTGTGAGGTCTCTGTTAGAGTGATACCCTGGTTGTTGCTCTGAGACTGAAGAGAACATGTTCTGTCAGGAGGAATAACTCTGAGACTGAAGAGAACACGTTCTGTCAGGTGAATAACTCTGAGACTGAAGAGAACATGTTCTGTCAGGAGGAATAACTCTGAGACTGAAGAGAACATGTTCTGTCAGGAGGAATAACTCTGAGACTGAAGAGAACATGTTCTGTCAGGAGGAATAACTCTGAGACTGAAGAGAACATGTTCTGTCAGGAGGAATAACTATGAGACTGAAGAGAACATGTTCTGTCAGGTGAATAACTCTGAGACTGAAGAGAACATGTTCTGTCAGGAGGAATAACTCTGATCTGATGCATATATCCAGCAGTATTTTACACAGCTCTCTCTCTCTCTCTCTCTCTCTCTCTCTCTCTCTCTCTCTCTCTCTCTCTCTCACACTCTCCCTCACTCTCCCCCTGTCTCCCTCTTTCTCTCTCAATGCAATTCAAGGTCTTTATTGGCATGGGAAACATTATGTTAACATTGCCAAAGCAAGTGGAGTAGATCATTTAAAGAAAGTTAAATAAACAATACAGAAGTTCCACGTTGTGTCTATATACAGTGCTGTAACAATGTGCAAATGGTGAATGTACAAAAGGGAAAATAAATCAACATAAATATGGGTTGTATTTACAATGGTGTTTGTTCTTCACTGGTTGCCCTTTTCTTGTGGCAACAGGTCACAAATCTTGCTGCTTACCCATCGCTCTCTCTGTACTATTTTCAAGATAAATATCTATAGGCTAAGCTATATCTCTAATGTATGAGCCTGTGATTGTATAATATGCTAAACATATAGAATATATGCAATGGCCAATTCCCATCCTACTTGTGCATGTGGATGACATGCTGAGGCTTTATCCATGCATTCAGTGATACACTTCGACTATCAATTTCGGGAGATGAAATATGGCTTTGTGTTTTCAAAGAAGAAGAGATACTACCGTCTGTGAAGTTTGTACTGAATAATGTAGGAAGTGAAATGATGTCACTACTTCCCTGGATGAGGATGTTTTGGAGAAACAAAGACACTTTGACACTGTTTCAAGGTACGGAAGGGATAAATAATACATTGACTGCAGCGTTTTGGAGTTGATAATAGGAAGTGTGTGAATAGACTTAAAGGCCCGATGCAGCCATTTTTATCTCAACATCAAATCATTTCTGGGTAACAATTAAGTACCTTACTGTGATTGTTATCAATTAAAATGGTTAAAAAAATAGCTTCTTAGAAAAGAGAAATTTCTCAAGCAAGAATTTTGCTATGACTGTATGGGAGTGGTCTGAGTGGGGAGGGGAAAACTGAAAACTAGCTGTTATTGGCAGAGAGGTTTTGAACTATCTGCTTATCAACTAATTTACCGCCTGGGGATGTCACCAGGCAGGCCAAAAATCCATCCCACTAAAACAGGCTGAAATTTCAGATGGTCTTTTCAAACAGCTCCAACACTAAAAGCTGTTTGAAGAGCAAGCGAGTGCCCCCAGGTGCAAACAGAAGCACGCACCTACAACACTGACTATGCCACTTCTCTCTCTCTCCCTCCGTCTTCTTCTTCTCTCTCTCTCTCTCCCTCAATGTCTTCTCCCTCCCTCCCTCCCTCCCTCCCTCCCTCCCTCCCTCCCTCCCTCCCTCCCTCCCTCCCTCCCTCCCTCCCTCATTCCCTCCCTCCCTCCCTCCCTCCCTCCCTCCCTCCCTCCCTGTCTGTCTGTCTGTCTGTCTGTCTCCCTCTCCCTCTCCCTCTCCCTCCCTCCCCCCAGGTGTAAACAGACAGTACCCACAATACTGACTATACCTCTATTTTTCCCTCTCAGTTCTTCCCTCCTTTTCCATGTTTTATTTGTTGTCTAATTCTTCTCCATGGTGTCCGTTGAGAGGCCCTCAAATGGATTTCTCTAGGTATGTGTTGACAACATGTCTAGAATTAAGATGAAAGCAGAAACAACTTGTATTACTAGGGTAGTGGTTCTAAGTGTGTGTCTGTGTGTGTGTATATGTGTGATTCCAATTCTTCACAGCGGCAAAAACATTATGTGAATTTCTCCCCTTCTGTTGGAAGTGTTTCAGTGAGAACACACATCGTCACGGTGACAGTCAGGAGGCCATCACTCGATGCCGAGGGCGTATCAACTCCGTGAAAACGGAAGAAGATTTGATACCCTCTCCATCCATCCTGTCTAAAACCTCTGCTTTTAGCCACTCTTTAAAACTTCAGGTTATAACCTGACCTTACTTCTAATCTACACTCTGTTGTCCTATTTGTCAACCTCACCTTCACAGTCCTCTACTCTCTGTAAACTTCACCCTCACTGTCCTCTACTGTCTGTCAACTTCACTCTCACTGTCCTCTCCTGTCTGTCAACTTCACCCTCACTGTCCTCTCCTGTCTGTAAACTACACCCGCACTGTCCTCTCCTGTCTGTAAACTTCACCCTCACTGTCCTCTCCTGTCTGTAAACTTCACCCTCACTGTCCTCTCCTGTCTGTAAACTTCACCCTCACTGTCCTCTCCTGTCTGTAAACTTCACCCTCACTATCATCTACTCACTGTAAACTTCACCCTCACTGTCCTCTCCTGTCTGTAAACTTCACCCTCAATGTCCTCTCCTCTCTGTAAACCTCACCCTCACTGTCCTTTCCAGTCTGTAAACTTCACCCTCACTGTCCTCTACTCTCTGTAAACTTCACCCTCACTGTCCTCTCCTGTCTGTAAACTTCACCCTCACTGTCCTCTCCTCTCTGTAAACCTCACCCTCACTGTCCTTTCCTGTCTGTCAACTTCACCCTCACTGTCCTCCCCTGTCTGTCAACTTTACCCTCACTGTCCTCTCCTGTCTGTAAACTTCACCCTCACTGTCATCTCCTGTCTGTCAACTTCACCCTCACTGTCCTCTCCTGTCTGTCAATTCTACCCTCACTGTCCTCTCCTGTCTGTAAACTTCACCCTCACTGTCCACTCCTGTCTGTCAACTTCACCCTCACTGTCCTCTCCTGTCTGTCTGTAAACTTTACCCTCACTGTCCTCTCCTGTCTATAAACTTCACCCTCATTGTCCTCTCCTGTCTGTAAACTTCACCCGCACTGTCCTCTCCTATCTGTAAACTTCACCCTCACTGTCCTCTCCTGTCTGTAAACTTCACCCTCACTGTCCTCTCCTGTCTGTCAACTTCACCCTCACTGGCCTCTCCTGTCTGTCAACTTCACCCGCACTGTCCTCTCCTGTCTGTCAACTTCACCCTCACTGTCATCACTGTTCTCTCCTGTCTGTCTGTAAACTTCAATCTCACTGTCCTCTCCTGTCTGTAAACTTCACCCTCACTGTCCTCTCCTGTCTGTAAACTTCACCCTCACTGTCCTCTCCTGTCTGTCAACTTCATCCTCGCTGTCCTCTCCTCTCTGTCAACCTCACCCTCACTGTCCTCTCCTGTCTGTCTGTCAACCTCACCCTCACTGTCCTCTCCTGTCTGTAAACTTCACCCTCACTGTCCTCTCCTGTCTGTCAACTTCACCCTCACTGTCCTCTCCTGTCTGTCTGTAAACTTCACCCTCACTCTCCTCTCCTGTCTGTAAACTTCACCCTCACTGTCCTCTCCTGTCTGTCTGTAAACTTCACCCTCACTGTCCTCTCCTGTCTGTAAACTTCACCCTCACTGTCCTCTCCTCTCCTGTCAACTTCACCCTAATAGTCCTTCCCTGTCTGTTAAATTGAACCCCACTCCCCTCTCCTGTCTGTCAACTGCAACCTCACTGTCGTCTTCTGGATGTCGGTCAACTTAACCCTCACAATCCTCTTCTGTCTTTCATTCAACTTCACTCTCAGCGTACTTTTCAGTTTGTCAGTCAACTTTACCCTCACTGTCCTCACCTTTCTGTCTGTCAACCTCATCCTCACTGTCATCTCCTGTCTGTCAACTTCACCCTCACTGTCCTCTCCTGTCTGTCAATTCTACCCTCACTGTCCTCTCCTGTCTGTAAACTTCACCCTCACTGTCCACTCCTGTCTGTCAACTTCACCCTCACTGTCCTCTCCTGTCTGTCTGTAAACTTTACCCTCACTGTCCTCTCCTGTCTATAAACTTCACCCTCATTGTCCTCTCCTGTCTGTAAACTTCACCCGCACTGTCCTCTCCTGTCTGTAAACTTCACCCTCACTGTCCTCTCCTGTCTGTAAACTTCACCCTCACTGTCATCTCCTGTCTGTCAACTTCACCCTCACTGGCCTCTCCTGTCTGTCAACTTCACCCGCACTGTCCTCTCCTGTCTGTCAACTTCACCCTCACTGTCATCACTGTTCTCTCCTGTCTGTCTGTAAACTTCAATCTCACTGTCCTCTCCTGTCTGTAAACTTCACCCTCACTGTCCTCTCCTGTCTGTAAACTTCACCCTCACTGTCCTCTCCTGTCTGTCAACTTCATCCTCGCTGTCCTCTCCTCTCTGTCAACCTCACCCTCACTGTCCTCTCCTGTCTGTCTGTCAACCTCACCCTCACTGTCCTCTCCTGTCTGTAAACTTCACCCTCACTGTCCTCTCCTGTCTGTCAACTTCACCCTCACTGTCCTCTCCTGTCTGTCTGTAAACTTCACCCTCACTGTCCTCTCCTGTCTGTAAACTTCACCCTCACTGTCCTCTCCTGTCTGTCTGTAAACTTCACCCTCACTGTCCTCTCCTGTCTGTAAACTTCACCCTCACTGTCCTCTCCTCTCCTGTCAACTTCACCCTAATAGTCCTTCCCTGTCTGTTAAATTAAACCCCACTCCCCTCTCCTGTCTGTCAACTGAAACCTCACTGTCGTCTTCTGGATGTCGGTCAACTTAACCCTCACAATCCTCTTCTGTCTTTCATTCAACTTCACTCTCAGCGTACTTTTCAGTTTGTCAGTCAACTTTACCCTCACTGTCCTCACCTTTCTGTCTGTCAAACTCATCCTCACTGTCCTCTCCTGTCTGTCTGTCAACTTCATCCTCACTGTCCTCTTCTGTCTTTCTGTCAAATTCACCCTCACTGTCTTCTCCTGTCTGTCAACTTCAATCTCACTGTTCTCTCTTGTCTGTCTGTCAACCTCACTCTCACTCTCCTCTCTTGTCTGTCTGTCAACCTCACTCTCACTCTCCTCTCTTGTCTGTCTATCAACTTAAATACCACTGTTCTCTCTTGTCTGTCTGTCCAGCTCATCCTCACTGTCCTCCACTGTATCATTCTTCATCTATTACCAGATCTCTCACTCTCTCTATCTCTGCCTGCATCGCTCCTTCTCCCTCTCCCTGTCTCTATCTCTGCCTGCATTGCTCCTTCTCCCTCTCCCTGTCTCTATCTCTGCCTGCATCGCACCTTCTCCCTCTCCCTGTCTATCTCTGCCTGCATTGCTCCTTCTCTCTCTCCCTGTCTCTATCTCTGCATGCATTGCTCCTTCTCCCTCTCCCTGTCTCTATCTCTGCCTGCATTGCTCCTTCTCCCTCTCCCTGTCTCTATATCTGCCTGCATCGCACCTTCTCCCTCTCCCTGTCTCTATCTCTGCCTGCATTGCTCCTTCTCCCTCTCCCTGTCTCTATATCTGCCTGCATTGCACCTTCTCCCTATCTCTGCCTGCATCACTCCTTCTCCCTCTCCCTCTATTGCTGCCTGCCTCTCTCCTCCCTCTCTCTTTCTCTCTCCTCTCCTTCTTTCTGCTGTTCCTTCTACCTTCACAACCTCTCCCAATCTCTCTCTCTCTCTTTCAATCTCTCCCTCCCTCAACCCCTCTCTCTCTCTCTCTCTCTCTCTTGCTCTCTCTTCCACTCTCTCACTCCATCCCTTTATTTCAGACTGAGCTTCTATTTCCTCAGTATCTTCTCTCCTCTCAGAGAGACAAAGAGACAGAGCAATCATCATTTATCATGTTGCCCTGAGCTGTCGACGGCGTTCAAAGGATGAGTTAGACCAGAGGCGAAGGGGCGGCTGCTGCAGAGAAAGGAGCTGCTTATCTCTCTCTCTGTGTCTCTGTGCATGTGGAGAAAATAGGATTGTAGGCCTGTAGGAAAGAGAGTGTGAGAGAAAGAGACATAGAGATAAAGAGAGAGATTGTTTTGGAGATAGAGAGGTAATCATGTTTGGCCAGTAGGGTACATGAGTATTTATCAGCAGCATGCCACCCTGCATACCACTGCTGGCTTGCTTCTGAAGCTAAGCCGGGTTGGTCCTGGTCAGTTCCTGGATGGGAGACTTGTTCGGGATCCACTCCTGTGTTGTCTTGGCTGTGTGCTTAGGGTCATTGTCTACTGGAAGTGGTGGAAGTGGTGTTGGAGGGCCAGCAGGAGGCACTCTTTCCTTTGGTCTAAAAGAATATCCCAATTCCCCAGGGCAGTGATTGGGGACACTGCCCTGTGTAGGGTGCCATCTTTCGGATGGGACGTTAAACGGGTGTCCTGACTCTCTGAGGTCATTAAAGATCCCATGGCACTTATCATAAGAGTTGGTGCTGTCCTGGCTAAATTCCCAATCTGACCCTCAAACCATCCCGGTCACCTAATAATCCCAAGTTTACAATTGGCTCATTCATCCCCCTCCTTTCCCCTGTAACTATTCCCCAAGTCATTGCTGTAAATGAGAATGTGTTCTCAGAGCAAGAGGAGCTGCACACAAACAGAGAAACAAGAGAGCGAGAGAAGGGCACAGAGAAAGGGAGAGAGAGAGATTATGAATGAGAAAAAGACAGTGAGAGAGAGACAAAGAGCGAGAGACATACAGAGCGAGAGAGACAGAGGGAGAGAGATACAGAGACACAGAAAGGGAGAGAGACAGAAAGAGAAAGAGAGAGAGACACAGAGAGGGAGAGAAAGAGAGAGACAGAGACACAGAAAGAGAGAGACAGAGAGACAGAGACACAGACAGAGAGAGACAGAAAGATACACAGAGAGAGACACACAGAAAGAGAGACAGAGCGGGAGACAGTGTACATTGTTAAAACACTGTATATATATAATATGACATTTGTAATGTCTTTACTGTTTTGAAACTTCTGTATGTGTAATGTTTACTGTTAATTTTTGTTGTTTTTCACTTTATATATTCACTTTGTATGTTGTCTACCTCACTTGCTTTGGCAATGTTAACACATGTTTCCCATGCCAATAAAGCCCTTGAATTGAATTGAATTGAGAGGCACAGAAAGAGAGAGAGACAGAAAGAGAGACAGAGAGACACAGAAAGAGAGCAAGAGAGACACGGAAAGAGAAAGAGAGAGGGAGACAAACAGAAAGAGAGAAATACAGAAAGAGAGAGAAACAGATGTTTAGCTGAGCGGGGCACGTTGCAGAATGGATGACTGGGTCTAGAGGGAACGTAACATGCAGTTATACTGTATCTATGTACGTCAAATGCTTTGTTCCTTTTGATGGCATGTTCCTCTCTCTCTCGCTCCCACAGAGCTTGGCCCAGCTCCAGCAGTTATACTGTATCTATGTACGTCAAATGCTTTGTTCCTTTTGATGGCATGTTCCTCTCTCTCTCGCTCCCACAGAGCTTGGCCCAGCTCCATCTCCCATCATGCCTGGTTGGATGTCACCCTGAAACAGCCGGCAGCTAGACAGCAGCACACTGAAGGATCATGCCATTTCAAATTGGATCATCGGATCAAAAACTCTCGCTCTGTTTGAAAGCAGTAGCCCTGACGGCATGGACAGGGGTCTGAGAGGTTTAGTCCGTCTCTTAGCTGTAAATATTTACCTTGATCGTTTTTTAAAAGTGTGTCTAAACACACAGACAGTATTTTGAAGTCCAAGGGGCCCTATGTAAGGACGTTTGACGATCTCAAAGCAAAATAACGGGGATGATGTCTAGTTTATTTTGTTTTTTCTTGCTGGAATGGCAACATCATGATAGGTGTGTAAACCAATGAAGTAGTTGTGGTAGAAAATCACACCACAGAGATTATTGTATCGACGGCTCTGAGATCACAGACATTTGGACAACATGTAAAAACAAATGAGAAAACCTCAAACTTCCATCTGCCTTTTGGCCGTTCACCGCTAAAAGGTGGTAAGATGTTCAATGAACAGTCCCCGAGCCTGTCTGTTCTGTAAGAACTAGCCCATAAAGAGACCAACAGACACCTCTTCTGATCCCTATTCACCAGCCAATGAACAGTCCCCGAGCCTGTCTGTTCTGTAAGAACTAGCCCATAAAGAGACTAACAGACACCTCTTCTGATCCCTATTCACCAGCCAATGAACAGTCCCCGAGCCTGTCTGTTCTGTAAGAACTAGCCCATAAAGAGACCAACAGACACCTCTTCTGATCCCTATTCACCAGCCAATGAACAGTCCCAGAGCCTGTTCTGTAAGAACTAGCCCATTAAGAGACCAACAGACACCTCTTCTGATCCCTATTCACCAGCCAATGAACACACACACACACACACACACACACACACACACACACACACACACACACACACACACACACACACACACACACACACACACACACACACACACACACACACACACACACACACACACACAAACATCTGTGTGCACACAGGCAGGCAGACACACAGGCTTTCCCGGTTCAGCATTCGTGGAGTGCGAGGGAGGTAATCGATGAGGGTGCAGCCTAACCCGTAATTACTCAAGACATGACAATGCTTTTACAAGTGAGGGGGCCAAAAAATCTATCATTGTTGAATTACTAATCACTGAATGCAAATTACAAGAGGGAGAAGAAAAATTCATTATCACATATTCGATCTCTCTTTCAAGTATGCAGACTGAATAGAAAGAAACTTGATGTTATCACTTGGATAAAATGACAAAATGCTCTCTGTTTTCTAACTTTTTAAGTGTTCAAACAGGAAAAGGAATTCATCAAGCATTTAGCAACTTTTCTGGTTAGAGTTGATCAGAGTCAATGACCACAGTTAAATGCACACAATAATGTAGTTAATTTAAAAACGTTTACATGCTTTGCACTTCACTCACGCATAAGAGGGAGGCTTAGGATACCCGGTCCTGGCACTACCCGGTGCTGACACTACCCGGTGCTGACACTGCCCGGTGCTGACACTGCCTGGTGCTGACACTACCCGGTGCTGACACTGCCTGGTGCTGACACTGCCCGGTGCTGACACTACCCGGTGCTGACACTACCCGGTCCTGGCACTACCCGGTGCTGACACTGCACGGTGCTGGCACTACCCGGTGCTGACACTACCCGGTGCTGGCACTACCCGGTGCTGACACTACCCGGTGCTGGCACTACCCGGTGCTGATACTACCCGGTGCTGACACTGCCTGGTGCTGACACTACCCGGTGCTGACACTGCCTGGTGCTGACACTGCCCGGTGCTGACACTACCCGGTGCTGACACTGCCGGTGATGACACTACCCGGTGCTGACACTACCCGGTGATGACACATCCGGTGCTGACACTGCACCGTGATGACACTGCCGGTGCTGACACTACGCTGTGCTGACACTACCCGGTGCTGACACTGCACGGTGCTGACACTACCCGGTGCTGACACTACCCGGTGCTGACACTGCACGGTGCTGACACTGCCGGTGCTGACACTACCCGGTGCTGACACTACCCGGTGCTGACACTGCCCGCTGCTGACACTGCACGGTGCTGACACTGCAAAGTGCTGACACTACCCGGTGCTGACACTGCCCGGTGCTGACACTGCCCGGTGCTGACACTACCCAGTGCTGACACTACCCGGTGCTGACACTACCCGGTGCTGGCACTACCCGGTGCTGACACTACACGGTGCTGGCACTACCCGGTGCTGGCACTACCCGGTGCTGACATACCCAGTCCTGGCACTACCCGGTGCTGTCACTCCCCGGTGCTGGAACTACCCGGTGCTGGCACTACCCGGTGCTGACACTACACGGTGCTGACACTACCCGGTGCTGGCACTACCCGGTGCTGACACTGCCCGGTGCTGACACTGCCCGGTGCTGGAACTACCCGGTGCTGACACTACCCGGTGCTGGCACCACCCGGTGCTGACACTACCCGGTGCTGACACTACCCGGTGCTGGCACTACCCGGTCCTGGCAATACCCAGTGCTGGCACTACACGGTGCTGCACTGCACTACCCGGTGCTGGCACTGCACTACCCGGTGCTGGCAATTCCCGGTGCTGACACTGCCCGGTGCTGGCACTACCCGGTGCTGACACTACCCGGTGCTGACACTGCCCGGTGCTGACACTGCCCGGTGCTGACACTACCCGGTGCTGGCACTACCCGGTGCTGACACTGCCCGGTGCTGGAACTACCCGGTGCTGACACTACCCGGTGCTGGCACTACCCGGTGCTGACACTACCCGGTGCTGACACTACCCGGTGCTGACACTAACCGGTGCTGACACTGCCCGGTGCTGACACTACCCGGTGCTGACACTGCCAGGTGCTGGCACTACCCGGTGCTGACATTACCCGGTGCTGACACTACCCGGTGCTGGCACTGCACTACCCGGTGCTGATACTACCCGGTGCTGGCACTACCCGGTGCTGACACATGTCAGCATTGGACTCTACAATGTGTCTAAAGCTTTCCACAGGGATGCTGGACCATGTTGACTCCAATGTTTCCCACAGTTGTGTGGTGGACCAATCTTGACACACACAGGAAACTGTTGATCGTGAAAAACCCAGTAGTGTTGCAGTTCTTGACACAAACCGGTGCGCCTGGCACCTACTACCATACCCATTTCAAAGGCACTTAAATATTTTGTCTTGCCCGTTCACCCTCTGAATGGCACACATACACAATAAATACCTCAATTGTCTCAACTCTTAAAAATCCTTATTTAACCTGTCTCCTCCACTTCATCTACACTGATCGATGTGGATTTATCAAGAGATACAGCTTTCACCTGTATTCGCCTGGTGAGTCTATGTCGTGGAAAGAGCATGTTGTATACTCAGTGTAGACTGGTCTAATAGGTCAGACATCATTAGGACCAGCCTACTGGGGCAATAAACAAAGAGAAGACAAAGTAGACTTGTTCTACAAGTCCTAAACGTGAGTCAATAAAGGATCATTCTGCAAGACTGCATAATCATGTTTAAAGTCTGCTAGGCTAGGAAGATAGGTGCAGACCTCCATACAAAATATAGTTAGGAGAACAATTGAAACCATCCTCGCTTGTGTTAGCGAATAAAATAAAAAAATGTAAGAAGGAAGGTTAAAAAAAAGGAACATGAGAGAGAGAGAGAGAGAGAGAGAGAGAGAGAGAGAGAGAAAGCGAGAGAGAGAGAGAGAGAGAGAGAGAGAGAGAGAGAGAGAGAGAGAAAGCGAGAGAGAGAGCGAGAGAGAGAGAAAGCGAGAGAGAGAGAGAGAGAGAAAGCGAGAGGGAGAGCGAGAGAGAGAGAAAGCGAGAGAGAGAGAGAGAGAGAGAGAGAGAGAGAGAGAGAGAGAAAGCGAGAGAGAGAGAGAAAGCGAGAGAGAGAGCGAGAGAGCGAGAAAGCGAGAGAGAGAAAGCGAGAGAGAGAGAAAGTGAGAGAGAGAGAAAGCGAGAAAGCGAGAGAGAGAGAAAGCGAGAGAGAGAGCGAGAGAGAGAAAGTGAGAGAGAGAGAGAAAGAGAGAGAGAGAGAGAGAAAGAGAGAGAGAGAAAGTGAGAGAGAGAGATAGAGAGAGAGAGAGAGAAAGCGAATGAGAGAGAGAGAGAGAGAGAGAGAGAGAGAGAAAGCGAGAGCGAGAGAGAGAGAAAGCGAGAGAGAGAGAGAGAGAGAGAGAGAGAGAGAGAGAGAGAGAGAGAGAGAAAGCGAGAGAGAGAGAGAAAGCGAGAGAGAGAGCGAGAGAGCGAGAAAGCGAGAGAGAGAAAGCGAGAGAGAGAGAAAGTGAGAGAGAGAGAAAGCGAGAAAGCGAGAGAGAGAGAAAGCGAGAAAGCGAGAGAGAGAGAGCGAGAGAGAGAAAGTGAGAGAGAGAGAGAAAGAGAGAGAGAGAGAGAGAAAGAGAGAGAGAAAGCGAGAGAGAGAGATAGAGAGAGAGAGAGAGAGAAAGCGAATGAGAGAGAGAGAGAGAGAGAGAAAGCGAGAGCGAGAGAAAGAGAGAGAGAGAAAGCGAAAGAGAGAGAAAGTGAGAGAGAGAGAAAGCGAGAAAGCGAGAGAGAGAGAGAGAAAGCGAGAGAGAGAGCGAGAGAGAGAGAAAGCGAGAGAGAGAGAGAGAAAGAGAGAGAGAGAGAGAAAGCGAGAGAGAGAGAGAGAGAGAGAGAGAGAAAGCGAGAGAGAGAAAGTGAGAGAGAGAGAGAGAGAACGTGAGAGAGAGAGAGAGAGAGAAAGAGAGAGAGAGAAAGCGAGAGAGAGAGAGAGAGAGAGAGAGAGAGAGAGAGAGAAAGCGAGAGAGAGATAGAGAGAGAGCTTGACGAAAATGGTTTTCTGTATTTGTACTTTCCCTGACCCCTACACAAACAACTGGGCAGACAAGACAAGAGGACAGTGGTCGCCTGGAGCTCTTTGGATTCAGATGTAATCTTATTTCCAGTTCTGGGAGGTCGCTAGCAGCTAGCGTACTATTGGGCTGGTATGTCACAGGGTTGAGGAAGGGAGAAATGGGCCAAGTCTGTGTAAGATGTGTAAGAAACCTTAGGGGAGGCTGTTTCAAATAAAGCACTAGAAATGTCATCATCCAAGACCTGCCTGTCTTTAGCTACGTCAGCCATTTTGAATCCCAGGCTTTCTATCAGGTCCTGTGGGCTTTTCTGCATAGCTAACCAGAACTAAGGAGTGGAGGATTGGCTCTCAAACCCCTGGTGACTCAACAAGATATCAAAGTCTGACTTCATGTCCCAAAGTCTGGACAAATGTCTATTTTTGACGAATAAACTGACTTAATTTCTGACTTTCTGTGACAAATATGTTAAGTTTAGGTACACTGAAATAACTCTTACGGTTAAATTAAGGCATTAATACCCAGTGGATTAAGTTAAGTATTAAGGTTTGGGATAGAGTTAAACCAGAAACAACTATAGGGTTAAGTTAAGGCATTAATTCAGACTGGTTAAGTTAAAGTGGAATTGACAGCGTTTTAACTACTTTGCAGATATGAAACAAACCGACAATCACAATATCAATCCAAAATATTGACTCTGTACCGGTACAGAGTCAATATATACAGGGGGGTGTCGGTACAGAGTCAATATATACAGGGGGGTGCCGGTACAGAGTCAATATATACAGGGGGCTGCCGGTACAGAGTCAATATATACAGGGGGGTGCCGGTACAGAGTCAATATATACAGGGGGGTGCCGGTACAGAGTCAATATATACAGGGGGGTGCCGGTACAGAGTCAATATATACAGGGGGGTACCGGTACAGAGTCAATATATACAGGGGGGTGCCGGTACAGAGTCAATATATACAGGGGGGTACCGGTACAGAGTCAATATATACAGGGGGGTGCCGGTACAGAGTCAATATATACAGGGGGGTGTCGGTACAGAGTCAATATATACAGGGGGGTGTCGGTACAGAGTCAATATATACAGGGGGGTGTCGGTACAGAGTCAAAATATACAGGGGGGTGTCGGTAAGGGTCAAAATATACAGGGGGGTGTCGGTACAGAGTCAATGTGCGGGAGCACCGGTTAGTTGAGGTAATATGTACATGTAGGTAGAGTTAATTGAAGTGACTATGCATAGATGACAACAGAGAGTGGCAGTGGTGTGGACGGGGGGTGGGACGACAATGTGAATAGTCTGGGTGGCCATTTGACTAGATGTTCAGGAGCCTTATGGCTTGGTGGTAGAAGCTGCTGAGAAGCCTCTTGGACCTAGACTTGGCAGTCCGGTACCGCTTGCCATGCAGTAGCAGAGAGAACAGTCTATGACTAGGGTGGCTGGAGTCTTTGACAATTTTCAGGGCCTTCCTCTGACACCGCCTGGCAAAGAGGACCTTGGATGGCAGGAAGCTTGGCCCCAGTGTAGTACTGGGCCGTTCGCACTACCCTCTGTAGTGCCTTGCAGTCGGAGGCTGAGCAGTTGCAACCCCAGGCAGTGATGCAACCCGTCAGGATGCTCTGGACTAGCTAGCTTATCTATTATGTAAGTTAGCTATAAACATGGAGCCTAACGTTAGCTAGCTAGCTAATGGGAGGATTTGTTATTGGACGAGTTAGTGAGTGGCCGACTTCTCCTCCATTTTGTTTTTCTGTGGCTACAGCTAGAGATGCAGGCATGATTTGGTTAGCCACCAAGAAATGCGAATTACTTTGCTAGCTAGTTATGCTGAACTTGAATGACTGGTATCCACAGTTAGCATATCCCTTAGTTGTCAATCAAATTTATTTGGTATCGTTCAAATGGGCTGTCAGGCAAGTTCCCATTAAATTGTCAAAACGTGGCTTGAGACAAGTCCCATCATTTATAAGCGCCATTTTGACGCAATTAGCTGAAAACATCTGAGAGAGTTTATCTACTGTTTCCTAACATTGTTGAACTTGTTGTTGGTGATGTGCATAGGTAACTGAGGGTGTGATGTCCTTGTGATATCATCATGGGGTATTGTGATGTCATCATGGGGTATTGTGATGTCATTATGGGGTATTGTGTGTAGATGGGTGAGAAAAAAAAAAAATATTTTATCAATTTTGAATTCAGGCTGTAATGCAAACAAATGTGGAATAAGTCAAGAGGTATGAATATTTTCTGAAAGCACTGTTAATAGTGAGCAATATGTTTGGAATGTGAATCGCAATAAAATCACAGTATGGAATCGCAATACATACAGTGGTTCTCCGTTTAAAAGTTTTGAGCTTATTTTTTGTTTTGAGACTGTTTGTGGTAGATGGTGGCAGATTGTTGTAAATTGTGTCATTCTGGCCACAATGGCTGACACTCAAACAACGTGCCATATAATTATGCGGCACCCTGCAAGCTGTGCTGCAGTAGGCCACGATTTCTAAAGGAAGAACCACTGTATGCTGTAGAATCATGAGATTCATGAAAATCGCAATGAATATTGTATCGGAACGTAAGTATTGTGATGATATTGTATCGTGAGGTCCCTGGCAATTCCCAACTCTAGCATATACCCTTTAAGACTGGGGGGGAATAGACTGGAGCAAGGGGCAAAGCATCATTTCACCAGTTCACATCTGTTCTCACGTCAGTAAATTGGAGAGCTTGGCAGCATGCTAGTGTCCTTAGTCCCACTGTGGGACTGAACCAAGCATGGGCTATATACTCATCCACTACCTACTGATATTATGACTTAACAGCCTTGTCAGTTGACCTTTGTAAACAGGTGATGTCCAGTGGGTCTAACAGAGGTCTAACTTTCACAGTTCCCAATTCACTCCCTGGACCTTTCCCTTAGGCCCTAACCCTTAGGCCCTAACCCTTAGGCCCTAACCCTTTGGCCCTAACCCTTAGGCCCTAACCCTTTGGCCCTAACCCTTTGGCCCTAACCCTTTGGCCCTAACCCTTAGGCCCTAACCCTTTGGCCCTAACCCTTAGGCCCTAACCCTTTGGCCCTAACCCTTTGGCCCTAAACCTTAGGCCCTAACCCTTTGGCCCTAACCCTTTGGCCCTAACCCTTTGGCCCTAACCCTTTGGCCCTAACCCTTAGGCCTTAACCCTTTGGCTCTGACCCTTAGGGCCTAACCCTTAGGCCCTAACCCTTAGGCCCTAACCCTTTGGCTCTGACCCTTAGGCCCTAACCCTTAGGCCCTAACCCCTAGGCCCTAACCCTTAGGCCCTAACCCTTAGGCCCTTACCCTTAGGCCCTAACCCTTAGGCCCTGAACCTTCGATGTTTGCAGATATGTAAGGTGGAAGAAATATTGGCAGAAGCTCCACCATTACACTGCTTGTACCTATCCAGACCCTTCAGATCTGCGAACATCAAAGAGTCACCATTGAAGAAGGCAAGGGAATGAATTGGGACCAACTCTTTCTCATTAACACAAGTTAACAATCAGGTCAAAGGTTAGTGTTTGAGATGCCAGACGGATATGTTGGTTGGTACCTGCGGGGAAGTGTTCGTTGATTGGCCAGTTGTCCACCTGCAGGGTGGCGTTTCCCCCATTCCTTGTGAATCGAACCAGGTGATATTTCCCGTCATTGATCGCAGTGTTTAACTCCTTCACACTGATGTCCACCGTGCCGATGTTGAACGTCACGCCCACCTTGCCTTCCGTCTGGAAGGAGACGGAAGAAGAAAAATAAATGTATTCAAATATATCAACCACTTTTTTGTTACAGGCAACCTGGAGAAGCAACGTGCAGCAGGGCGAAGAATCGTTCATCCTGATCACATAATACTGAGGATATCTTTGGGAGAAAAAGTGATTTGTAGATCAGTGACTCTGTGCAGTGCAGTCGACGTCAAACACGCACAACATGTCTTTATTAGCTGGTATCAACCACTTTCATTCAGCAGGCAGTATTCTGGTTGATCATTGATTTTTTCTCCCCCCATTGGTAAAATGTGTCAATATGAGATGCCACATCTTACATATAGAATAGCAGAGATGCTCAGAACAATAGCATGTTCAATGCCTGGCTCAATATGAGATGCCACATCTTACATATAGAATAGCAGAGATGCTCAGAACAATAGCATGTTCAATGCCTGGCTGAGAACCAATTCCCATCATGAGCTTCATATCTACAATCAATGCAGAAATCTCCATTGCATTTGTAATATCGTGATACCAGGGAAGACCAGGAATCCAGATCTTTGCAGAAGATGTCAACTGATAGCAGTGTTTGATTCAGTACTGCTGCGACAACAACAAACAGCATGCAGTAGAGGACACGACAGTAAGAGAAAAAGTTCAACAACCCATTTACACATGACTTTGTTAATTAACCTATCTCCCCCCCTGTCCTCTCAATGAGCTATGAACGAACTCCTAGAAACATACACAACTATACTCCTTACAATAAAATAAGGTATTGGCCATGCATTCTACTACAGGTGGTGTGCTAGTATTGCCATGGTAACATAACCACGTGTCCCAATGTCTTCACATCCATACAGTGTCACGGAATAGTAGACAATATACACTCTTAGAGATTCCAAAACGGTTCTTTGTGAATAGGTTCTACCTGGAACCCAAAAGGGTTCTCACATTGGGATATCTGAGAAACCCTTTTAGGTTCTAGGTAGAATATGTTTTTCTAAGTATAGACTCCAATGGTATACCACAGAGTTGGTAGCTATACTAGCTAGCATCATAATTCATTATCCATTATAAACTGGGTGTTTCGAGACCTGAAAGCTGATCGGTGGACAGCTGTGGTATATCAGACCGTATGCCACAGGTATGACAAAACATTTATTTTTACTGCTCTAACTACGTTGGTAACCAGTTTATAATAACAATGAGGCACCTCTGGGGTTTGCGGTACATGGCCAATATACCGCGACTAAGGGATGTATCCAGGTACTAAGAACAGCCCTTAGCCGTGGTATATTGGCCATTTACCACATATCCCCAAGGTGCCTTATTGCTTAATTAATGTGATTAGATTTAGCTAGCAGCCTGGAAGCAGGCACAATGTTCTCTCCAGCCTGTCAGTACCCAACACCAGCACAGATGCCTCTCCTATATGTAGTAGCACATATTTTATTTAAACACAAAGTTAAAAGTTACATCACAGAGAGAGAGAGATAGAGAGAGAGAGAGAGAACGAGAGGGAGAGAGAGACAGAGAGAGAAAGAGAGAGAGCAAGAGAGGGAGAGAGAGGGAGAGAGAGAGAAATATAAAGAGAAAGAGAGAGAGAGAGAGAGAGAGAGAGAGAGAGAGAGGGAGAGAGAGAGAGAGAGAGATAGAGAGGACGGTCAGGACCTTGGTGGTTTCTCATCGTATGACTTTCTCACCAACTTTCTACTTTTAAACAACCTGCCAACATGTTTGATCGGAGCTGCTTGGATATTCACAAGGCACACAGGCGCTACATGGAAACGGTTTTAAAGTGAGAGAGTTTTCTCTCATTATAGTTCTGAGTGGGTTTTAGCACGCAATGATTCAGAATCAGAGAGACTCAGTGTGAGTGAATGGACTTGAGGAGTAAACTCTGATCCGACTCTATGTTGTCATTTCTCACAAAATGAACGCTGTTTTAGTAAACATGTTTTCACTGAATGTCTGCAGGTAGTACCACTGTGGTGTAGGGTTTTCAATGCCATTTTAAAGATGTTGGGCTTTAGCAAACACGCACACACACACACACACACGTCCTGATTCACTAGGTCTAATCTCTTCACTGATCCATTAACAAACGTCATGTCATCAGGCCTCTTGAGTCGCTGTACACACACACACACACACACACACACACACACACACACACACACACACACACACACACACACACACACACAGTTGGCTGTGGGCCTTTAAAACAGGTAATTAGACTGAAACATTCCCAGAGGGGATTAGAACAACTGACATGAAAAACACTGTAGCCTTACATCCATACTGAACATTCTCCCTCTCTCCTTATAAATATCTCTTTCTCTCCCTCTCTATCTCTCTCTCTTTCTCTCCCTCTCAATCTCTCTTTCTCTCCCTCTCAATCTCTTTTTCCTTTTTCGCTCCCTTTCAATCCCTCTCCGTCTCAATCCCTCTCCCTCTCAACCCCTCCCCCCTCTCTCTCTCTCTCTCTCTCCTCCCTCTCTCTCTCTCTCTCTCTCTCTCTCTCTCTCTCTCTCTCTCTCGTGTGTGATTCACTGACATGGCATGGCAGCAGGTGGTCAGTCTGGAGAATCTGGAGGAGACATTTGACGAATCAGAAATGAAGGATGGAGGGTTTTTTCTTGTCCTCCACTTCATCATTCTCCTCATTTTGTCTCTGCGTAGGTGAGGAGAGCGTGGAGGAACACTCCTACATGGTGTAAAAATACATCACGTCACAGCCTCATTGCTCCGCCCTCAACTTCCTGATTTGTCTCTGTGCTGTTGTGCTGTTCATCCGGACCTCCACCAGCCGAAGCTAAGTAATCACAATAGCATTATGCCTTCTAATTGCAGTTGCAGGAGAACAATCGCCTTATAGCAGGGATAGCTGTGTTGCAAGCACAGCTTCAGATGCAAGCGTTAGGCAAGGGAAATGAAATGTAGCAAAGGATGAAACAGTGCTACCAGTAAGCACAAATAGTAGTATAAATCCCCACGCACAGTCCCCGCAGCAGGACAATTTTCTCAAGGCGTCTGAGAAGAAATGCTGTCGACATGCTCATCCAGTGTCGCTCATTCAGCCGACAGAAACTTTCAACCGGTTTTCCCCATTAAGCAGCGAGTCGGTCAGAGTCCGAGTCTTCTCAGGTCTCTCCTCCTTCCCACCATCAGCTCTGACAAATTGAATACCCTAGTCATTGGCGACTCCATTACCCACAATATTTGACTTAAAAATAATCATCCAACGATCATACACTGTTCACCAGGGGGCAGGGCTGCCGACGTTAAGGCTAATCTGAAGATGGTGCTGGCTAAAGCTAAAACTGGCGAGTGTAGAGAATATAGGGATATTGTTATCCATGTCGGCACCAATGATGTTAGGATGAGACAGTCAGAGGTCACCAAGCGCAACATAGCTTCAGGGTGTAAATCAGCTAGAAAGATGTGTCGGCATTTAATATTTGTCTCTGGCCCCCTCCCAGTTAGGGGGAGTGATGAGCTCTACAGCAGAGTCTCACAACTCAATTGCTGGTTGAAAACTGTTTTCTGCCCCCCCCCCCAAAAGATAGAATTTGTAGATAATTGGCCCTCTTTCTGAGACTCACCCACAAACACAACCAAGCCTGGTGACGGACTCCACCCTAGCTGAAGGGGTACTCTCCTCTTATCTATGAACATAGACAGGGCTCTAACACCTCTAGCTCCATAATGAGAAAGGGTGCAGGCCAGGCAGCAGGCTGTTTGCCACCCTGCCAGCTTATTGGAGTCTGCCACTAGCATAGTCAGCTATCCCCATTGAGACAATGTCTGTGCCTCAATATAGGTTGAGCAAAACTAAACATGGCAGTGTTTGCTTTAGCAATCCCACTGGAATAAAGACCTCATCCATTCCTGTCATTATTGAAAGAGATTGTGATATCTCACATCTCAAAATAGGGTTTCTTAATGTTAGATCCCTCACTTCCAGGGCATCTTGATGTGATTGGCCTGACTGAAACATGGCTCAAGCCTGTTGAATTTACTGTGTTCAATGAGGCCTCTCCTCCTGGTTACACTAGTCACCATATCCTCCTCGCATCCCGCAAAGGCGGTGGTGTTACTGACATTTATTACAGCAAATTTAAAATTGCAATTTTCATATTTGAGCTTCTAGTCATGAAATCTATGCAGCCTGCTCAATCATTTGTTATAGCTAGTGTTTTATTACAGGCCTCCGGGGCCTTATACACCATTCCCTGAGTTCCCTGAGTTCCCTGAGTTCCCTGAGTTCCTTGAGTTCCCTGAGTTCCCTGAGTTCCTATCGGACCTTGTAGTCATGGCAGATAATATTCTAATTTTTGGTGACTTTAATATTCACATGGAAAAGTCCACAGACCCACTCCAAAAGGCTTTTGGAGCCTACTCACTGTCACCGTCATACTCTGGACCTAATTTTGTCCTGTGGAATAAATATTGTGGATCTAAATGTTTTTTCTTCATAATCCTGGACTATTGGACCAGCATCTTATTACATTTGCAATCGTAACAAATAATCAGCTCAGACCCAAACCAAGGATCATCAAAAGCTGTGCTATAAATTCTCGGACAACCCAAAGATTCCTAGATGCCCTTCCAGACTCCCTTCACCTACCCAAGAGTACAACAATCGGTTAACCACCTAACTGAGGAACTAAATTCAACCTTGCACAATATCCTAGATGCAGTCTGATATATCTGGTGTAATTCTCCTGTCTCATCTGGTGTCCTGTGGGAATTTAAGTAGGGTCCCTCTAATTCTCTCTCTCCCCCTCCCCTCCCGAAGCACCTGAGCACTGGGACCATGCCTCAGGACTACCTGCCTGATGAATCCTGGCTGTCCACAGTCCACCTGGTCGTACTGCTGATCCAGTTTCAACTACTTGACCTTTCAAGAGCAGCTCACTGACTACACCTACTGACCCATAGAGACGAGCGTACTGACTACACCTAGTGACCCGTAGAGACCAGCTCACTGACTACACCTAGTGACCCGTAGAGACCAGCTCACCGACTACACCTAGTGACCCGTAGAGACCAGCTCACCGACTACACCTAGTGACCCGTAGAGACCAGCTCACTGACTACACCTAGTGAACTGTAGAGACCAGCTCACTGACTACACCTAGTGACCCGTAGAGACCAGCTCACTGACTACACCTAGTGACCCGTAGAGACCAGCTCACTGACTACACCTAGTGACCCGTAGAGACCAGCTCACTGACTACACCTAGTGACCTGTAGAGACGAGTGTACGAGATAAGTGAAAAGTCAACACGCTCACATCATTAATAAAAAACAATTCTCTCTCTCTCTCAACAATCTTTCATCTCAGCTCATAATGGAGGGAGGCAGTAAATCATGGAAAATGCATCTTCTAAAAGTGCCTGGTCTTAAGGAAGGAAGGACTGCAACATCACTACTGAACACTGTCCCACTATGAGAGACGCTAAGAGCTTCTCATGACTACTGAACGCTGTCCCACTATGAGAGACGCTGAGAGCTTCTCATGACTACTAAACACTGTCCCACTATGAGAGACGCTAAGAGCGTCTCATGACTACTGAACACTGTCCCAGTATGAGAGACGCTAAGAGCTTCTCATGACTACTGAACACTGTCCCAGTATGAGAGACGCTAAGAGCTTCTCATGACTACTGAACGCTGTCCCAGTATGAGAGACGCTAAGAGCTTCTCATGACTACTAAACACTGTCCCACTATGAGAGACGCTAAGAGCTTCTCATGACTACTAAACACTGTCCCAGTATGAGAGACGCTAAGAGCTTCTCATGACTACTGAACGCTGTCCCACTATGAGAGACGCTAAGAGCTTCTCATGACTACTAAACACTGTCCCAGTATGGGAGACGCTAAGAGCTTCTCATGACTACTAAACACTGTCCCAGTATGAGAGACGCTAAGAGCTTCTCATGACTACTGAACACTGTCCCAGTATGAGAGACGCTAAGAGCTTCTCATGACTACTGAACACTGTCCCAGTATGAGAGACGCTAAGAGCTTCTCATGACTACTAAACACTGTCCCAGTATGAGAGACGCTAAGAGCTTCTCATGACTACTAAACACTGTCCCAGTATGAGAGACGCTAAGAGCTTCTCATGACTACTGAACGCTGTCCCAGTATGGGAGACGCTGAGAGCTTCTCATGACTACTAAACACTGTCCCAGTATGGGAGACGCTAAGAGCTTCTCATGACTACTAAACACTGTCCCAGTATGGGAGACGCTAAGAGCTTCTCATGATCACTGAAGGAAGTCACGGTTAAAAAGGGAACCGTGTCCGAGGAGTGTAGTACATGACCAGAAACACACACACACACGTACACAAACAAACACACACACACACACACACAAACACACACACACACATAAACACACACAAACACTGTAGCCTAGAAGTTGAACTGAAAGGGATAAAAGCATAAACAAATGTTTGAGGACATCATTCTGTTCTGAATAGTGAATAACAAACACATTTTCCAAAAACAGAAACATGTCTCATAGTATAGACAAAAGCGAAAAACACAGGCATGGTGGGATTAGCTCTGTGTGGTAGTACCCCAGGGCATGGTGGGATTAGCTCTGTGTGGTAGTACCCTAGGGCATGGTGGGATTAGCTCTGTGTGGTAGTGCCCCAGGGTATGGTGGGATTAGCTCTGTGTGGTAGTACCCCAGGGCATGGTGGGATTAGCTCTGTGTGGTAGTACCCTAGGGCATGGTGGGATTAGCTCTGTGTGGTAGTACCCCAGGGCATGGTGGGATTAGCTCTGTGTGATAGTGCACCAGGGCATGGTGTGATTAGCTCTGTGTGTGGTGATGACCAAGGGCATGGTGGGATTAGCTCTGTGTGGTAGTGCCCCAGGGCATGTGGGATTAGATCTGTGTGGTAGTGCCCCAGGGTCTGGTGGGATTAGCTCTGTGTGGTAGTGCCCCAGGGCATGGTGGGATTAGATCTATGTGGTAGTTCCACAGGGCATGGTGGGATTAGCTCTGTGTGTGGTAGTGCCCCAGAGCACGGTGGGATTAGCTCTGTGTGTGTTGGTGCCCCAGGGCATGGTGGGATTAGATCTGTGTGGTTGTGCCCCAGGACTTGGTGGGATTAGCTCTGCGTGTGGTGGTGCCCCAGGGCATGGTGTGATTAGCTCTGTGTGTGGTAGTGCCCCAGGTATTGGTGGCATTAGCTTTGTGTGTTGTAGTGCCCCAGGGCATGGTGCAATTAGCTCTGTGTGTGTTGGTGCCCCCAGGGCATGGTGGGATTAGCTCTATGTGTGGTGTTGCCCCAGGTCATAGTGGGATTAGCTCTGTGCGTGGTAGTGCTCCAGGGCATGGTGGGATTAGCTCTGTGTGGTAGTTGTCCTAAAGCATGGTGGGATTAGCTCTTTGTGGTAGTGCCCCAGGGCATGGTGGGATTAGCTCTGTGTTGTAGTGCCCCAGGGCATGTGGGATTAGCTCTGTGTCTGGTAGTGCCTTAGGGCATAGTGGGATTAGCTATGTGTCAGGTGGTGACCCAGGGCATGGTGGGATTAGCTCTGTGTGGTAGTGCCCCAGGGCATGGTGGGATTAGTTTTGTGTGTGGTAGTGTCACAGGTCATGGTGGGATTAGTTTTGTGTGTGGTGGTGCCCCAGGACATGGTGGGATTAGCTCTGTGTGGTAGTGCCCCAGGGCATGGTGGGATTAGCTCTGTGTGTCGTAGTGTCCCAGGGTTTAGTGGGATTAGCTCTGTGTGTGGTAGTGCCCCAGGGCATGGTGGGATTAGCTCTGTGTGTGGTGGTGCCCCAGGGCATGGTGGGATTAGCTCTGTGTGGTAGTGTCACAGGGCATGGTGGGATTAGTTTTGTGTGTGGCGGTGCCCCAGGGCATGTTGGGATTAGCTCTGTGTGTGGTGGTGCCCCAGGGCATGTTGGTACTAGCTCTGTGTGTGGTGGTTCAGCTCTTCAAAGTCCTGACTAGCGTATCCTCTCCCTACACACACACACACACATCACCCTCCAGAGGCAGCACCAACCTGATTGCCTTTCTCACCTGCCATGCTGTGATTAACATGAGTGTTCTTATTGGCCTGTCTGTCGCTGGGTAGGACAGCACTTCATAGAGTCTTAATAAAAGGGGAGGAATGGCTATTGTTCCCCCAGTAACAGGAGAATCAGATTCAAACATACGCAAACTCACAGGCACCACACACACACACAACATGTTACTGTTATACTGTTATCTAGTCAGACTGATGCTGTGCGGTGTTAAAACGCTGGAAAAACTCATACATAATTTCCACACCCATACACTGACTGCTCCTCTCCCCCCTCCTGCCCTCCGTGGCTCAGCTGCCTGCCATTAAATCATTGTGTGTGTGTGTGTGTGTGTGTGTGTGTGTGTGTGTGTGTGTGTGTGTGATGGAGACGGGGTATGTAAGACTGATAAAGTCATTTTGTAGAAGCTAATGCAGCACATGGAGAGCTCTGCTGGCGAGCGCTCGGTCCCACGTGATTCCTCCCCTCACTGACACCAGTAATCAGACCCACAATCCAATTCACTAGCCTCCGATCAATGCCTCTAACACAAGGTGCGCCCCAGGTAACCAATCACTTAGAACCTGCCTCTCGGAGACTCTCCAAGTCCTCTCCAGGCCCGTAGAGAGCCTTCACACTGTGTGTGTGTATGTGTGAGAGAGTCTCCAGGCACACAGACAACCTTCACATCACAGCCCAAACCAGACAGACACGGGATACACAATAAATCCCACACTCCAGGTGGTAATTTAGTTAAAACAGCGAGAGACTATATAGCAACCGGGACTCTCCAGGATAATAGACACCCTTCACATGACAGACATGTCCAGAGAGACAGAAGCTATACTGCCAGACAGAGCAATAGGTGAATGGTAATGTTGTTAATGCACAAAGCAGACGTTGCATGTTAAGAGGCCTGCATCTGTAGCCCACAGCACCCAAGAAATGTAGGACAGGATTATTGCAATTCTGTTGGAAAAAGCTGACAATGGCTGAGTGATGGAAAAACAGAAAACTGTGGATGAATTGTGTGTAAGTGTACCATATTTAACTGTGGATGTATTGTGTGTAATTGTAACATATTTAACTGTGGATGTATTGTGTGTAATTGTAACATATTTAACTGTGGATGTATTGTGTGTAATTGTAACATATTTAACTGTGGATGTATTGTGTGTAATTGTAACATATTTAACTGTGGATGTATTGTGTGTAATTGTAACATATTTAACTGTGGATGAATTGTGTGTAATTGTAACATATTTAACTGTGGATGTATTGTGTGTAATTGTAACATATTTAACTGTGGATGTGTTGTGTGTAAGTGTAACACATTTTAAGTGAGGTGGCTGGTGCATGATTTTTAGCCTAGATCTGTAAAAGCGTTCTAGATTTATACCACGTTAATATCAGCGTGAATGAATATCTCCTAAACCAGGTTATTACAAAAATAACTCTGTCACATACCTTATCGATATTTGGACATAAAAACAGCTGATCTTAATGACATACATTAGATATAAACAAAAATCCTAGAAGGGAACTAGAAGATCCAGTAGGATCCGGTATCACTGAACCCAGACCAGCGAGGCAGGCTCAGATTACATAGAGCATCCATCTGACACCTGACATCATGCAGGACATCAGGGCTAAAATGAGTGAGCTGTGGTTAGGGTCCATCAGATCAGTATCATGGAACACAGAGAGGGTGTATCCCAAATGGAACTATGTTCCTTCATCAGTGCACTATTTCTAACCAGGGCCCTGGTAGTGCACTCTATAGAGAATAGGGGTCTGTTTGGGACATATTCAGAGAGAGGTACTGTACAGTAGGATTGATATGAAGGTAGAACAAGAGACAGAGGAGTGATGCTCATGGCCTTCACAACAACAAGTCATTCATTGTTGATAATTGACAGAAAATACTCAGAACAGATGACAGGACCATTTGTAGCATCTTGAAGAGGTGTGTGTCTTCTGTTTCCAAGTCTGGAATTGGGATGACTTTGAAAGAGTGAAGTGTTTTCTGTGATGACATCTTCCTATGGCAGACTCTAAAGTACTCTGTGTCTGTGGTAATAGTATCCATGGCAACTCCATTATCTGGGTCTAGTTGGTTAATGCAGTAACATTTCCATCATATTTGTCATTCTTGAAATGGACAAGACTTCCTAACACTCCCTAAATTTAAACAAACCTAGCTGCAAATTAGTTAAAATAAAAGAGCTGAGGTCATCAGATTCAGATGGGAGGGGGTTCAATTAATGCCCCACAACGGTCCTCAAATATTCACACAGAGGAGAAGCAGAAAGCAACGAACAACTCCACTCAACTTTAAGGTAAGGACAAGACCAAACTGTCCTCTTTACTTACTGCAGCCTGGTAATTGCTTAGCTAATGCCTGGAAGCCCATTAGTCCATTAACAGAGTGTGTTAAATGCTCAGGAGAGCCAGTCAACGTTGAACTCTAACCCCAGCTAGCTATTTAAGAAAAACACAGCCGGTGAATATTTAATTTAAGCATGAGCAGGCAGCAGCACTGTGTAAGGTAATGGCTTTGACTCTCTCTCCGGCTCAATGTCAAAGGAAGGCAGAGGCTTCAAAACTATAACTCGGCTGCTAAGACTGTTTTGGTCCTCTATGATCGCCGTCAGCCTTATTCATTGATTAGTCCTGGCTGCAAGGCGATCATAGTACTAGACTGTTTGGGCGTTTGGATAAAACACACGCATGCGCATAGGCACACAAGCACTCACACAAGTTGCTCCCCCTTGACACTAACGGGAGAGTGGATCAACGCTACCGCAGAGTCATCCACGATGTTGCTCGACACTATCACTTCAGGCCAGTGGTGAGATGTTGAAACATGAACTGGTCTTGATCATCACAAACATCTTGTTCTCTCTCTGACCTACAGGATATATACCTGAGTACTGCCCAGGTGTTTGAAACGTTCTTGATCCCCATAAGATACAGTACATACAGTAACACAAGAAGACATGTACAGTGCATCTGCTGTTACCACATGTTGTTGAGTTCACAGCCTGAATTCAAAATGGATTTCAATTTAGATTATTTTGTTCACTTGCCTACACAAAATGTCATAATGACAATGTGACAATTATGTTTTTCGAAATTGTTACAAATTAATTAAAAATTAAAAACTGAAATGTCTTGAGTCAATAGTTATTCAACCCCTTTGTTATGGCAAGCCTAAATAAGCCACATACTAAGTTGCATGGACTCACTCTGTGTGCAATAATGTTTAACATAATTTTTTTATGAATACCTCATCTGTGTACCCCACACATACAATTATCTGTAAGGTCCATCAGTTGAGCAGTGAATTTCAAACACAGATTCAACCACAAAGACCAGGGAGGTCTTCTAATGCCTCACAAAGAAGGGCTCCTATTGGTAAAAATATAAAAATCAGACCTTGAATATCCCTTTGAGCTGAAGTCGTTAATTACACGTTGGATTGTGTATCAATACACTCAGTCACTACAAAGATACAGGCGTCCTTCCTATCTCAGTTGTTGGAGTGTTTCAGGATAAAAAAGAAACTGAAGCACATTTAAAATCCTAGAGGAAAACCTGGTTCAGTCTGCTTTCCTCCAGACACTGGGAGATGAATTCACCTTTCAGCAGGACAATAACCCAGAACACAAAGGTAAGCGATTCATTTTATTGCTTTTCTGGCTTTCGTGACCAATCTACTTGGCTGCTAGCTGTTTGTGATATTTTGTCTACTGAGAGAGATGTCCTTACATAAACGCTTGGTATGCTTTCGAAAAGCTTTATTGACATCTGACATGCCAGGTGGATTAACAACAAGCTACGCTGTATTTTGCTATATTGCACTTGTGATTTCATGAAAATTAATTTGAATTTGAATTTGGCGCTCTGCAATTCAGCGGATGTTGACGAAAATGATCCCGGTAACGGGATGGGTGCATTAAGAAGATAAGTATGTATGTATTTTTTGTATATATTTCAATTTTATTTATAATTCGATTATACCTTCCGGTAACCCAATGTGATACGGAATCGCTATTATTTTTAATTTTAGAACACATTCAAGAACCACCAGAAGCTAACCAGATAATTAGCTACAAGCTATTTAGTCATTGCTAGCCACTTCTAGCGGCTTTTACCTTCTGCACAGATACCAGCCCTGTTTTTAGCCTGGATAATACTCGCCAGTCTACCAGTATCGGACTGTCTCTCCACAACAACGCCGGATTCCTGCCATAATGCCTGGACCACTACTTCTGATGTTCACAGCTAGCTTGGACCCAGTACCGAAGCTATCCCTGAGGCCCACCTCCTGGCCTACTCAGCTGCTCACCCGAACCCCACTCATACACGGCTAGAGCCCAATACTCCACCGGATCCTTGCTGTAAACTCTGGACCTTGGCACCGGATCACCGCTAATACCGATTGGATATAGTGGCTAACGCCACTGCCATGAAGCTAGCACCAGTTAGCCGTGAGCCAGGCGCATCTCCCGGCTAGCAAACTAAATTCGCCATCTGGCTTGGATTCTCTGTCGACACGGCGCCCCGCCGCACCACCACGACTGGTCTGCCGACGAATACTCCATCCGCTGTGCATTCAACCGGCCTCCGTCGGAGCAAACGCTCCTACTAGCCCCGGGCTACTAACTTTAAACGCTGTGTCGCCCGCGAACTAGCGTAGTGGCGGCTTCCCTGTTCCATCTACTGCTGCCCCCTGGACACTATGATCACTTGGCTACATAGCTGATGCCTGCTGGACTGTCCATTAATCACGGTACTCCATTCTGTTTATTTATTTTTTTATCTGTCGAACTCAGGCTCTGTGTGTAGTTAATTCGACACTCTCTGCCTAGTCATCGCCATTTTACCTGCTGTTGTTGTGTTAGCTGATTAGCTGTTGTTGTCTCCCCTGTTGTTTTAGCTAGCTCTACCTATCAACACCTGCGATTACTTTATGCCTCGCTGTATGTCTCTCTCAAATGTCAATATTTGTTGTTCAGGTTAGTTATCATTGTTTTAGTTTGCAATGGAGCCCCTAGTTCCACTCTTCATACCTCTGATACCTCCTTTGTCCCACCTCCCACACATGCGAGACCTCACCCATTATATCCAGCATGTCCAGAGATACAACCTCTCTTATCATCACCCAGTGCCTGGGTTTACCTCCGCTGTACCCGCACCCCATCATACCCCTGTCTGCACATTATGCCCTGAATATATTCTACCACGCCCCGAAATCTGCTCCTTTTATTCTTTGTCCCCAAAGCTCTAGGCGACCAGTTTTGATAGCCTTTAGCCGCACCCTCATCCTACTCCTTCCTCGGGTGATGTGGAGATAAACCCAGGCCCTGCATGTCCCCAGGCACCCTCATTTGTTGACTTCTGTGAACGGAAAAGCCTTGGTTTCATGCATGTCAACATCAGACGCCTCCTCCCTAAGTTTGTTTTACTCACTGCTTTAGCACACTCTGCCAACCCTGATGTCCTTGCCGTGTCTGAATCCTGGCTTAGGAAGGCCACCAAAAATTCAGAGATTTCTATACCCAACTATAACATTTACCATCAAGATAGAACTGCCAAAGGGGGAGGAGTTGCATTCTACTACATTCTACATTCTAATGTCATACTTTCCAGGTCCATACCCATACAGTTCGAACGTCTAATTTTAAAAATTAATCTCTCCAGAAATAAGTCTCTCAGGGCCTCCCGGATGGCGCAGTGGTTAAGGGCGCTGTACTGCAGCGCCAGCTGTGCCATCAGAGTCCTGGGTTCGCGCCCAGGCTCTGTCGTAACCGGCCGCGACCGGGAGGTCCGTGGGGCGACGCACAATTGGCCTAGCGTCGCCCGGGTTAGGGAGGGCTTGGTCGGTAGGGGTGTCCTTGTCTCATCGCGCACCAGCGACTCCTGTGGCGGGCTGGGCGCAGTGTACGCTAGCCAAGGTGGCCAGGTGCACTGTGTTTCCTCCGGCGCATTGGTGCGGCTGGCTTCCGGGTTGGATGTGCGCTGTGTTAAAGAAGCAGCGGCTTGGTTGGTTGTGTATCGACACATGACTTTCAACCTTCGTCTCTCCCGAGCCCGTACGGGAGTTGTAGCGATGAGACAAGATAGTAGCTACTACAACAATTGGATACTACGAAATTGGGGAGAAAAAGGGGTAAAATTCAAAAAATAAAAAATAAATAAAAAAATAATAAAAAAAATAAGTCTCTCACTGTTGCTACCAACCCCCCTCAGCTCCCAACTGTGCCCTGGACACCATTTGTGAATTGATCGCCGTCCTTCTAGCTTCAGAGTTCGTTGTGTTTGGTGACCTAAACTGGGATATGCTTAACACCTCGGCAGTCCTACAATCTAAGCTAGATGCCCTCAATCTCACACAAATCATCAAGGAACCCACCAGGTACAACCCTAAATCCGAAAACATGGGCACCCTCATAGACATTATCCTGACCAACTTGCCCTCCAAATACACCTCCGCTGTCTTCAATTAGGATCACTGCCTCATTGCCTGTATCCGCTACGGGTCCGCGGTCAAACGACCACCCCTCATCACTGTCAAACGCTCCCTAAAACACTTCTGCGAGCAGGCCTTTCTAATCGACATGGCCCGGGTATCCTGGAAGGATATTGAACTCATCCCGTCAGTTGAGGATGCCTGGTCATTCATTAAAAGTAACTTCCTCGCCATCTTAGATAAGCATGCTCCGTTCACAAAATGCAGAACTAAGAACAAATATAACCTTTGGTTGACTCCAGACCTGGCTGCCCTCGACCAGCACAAAAACATCCTGTGGTGGACTGCAATAGCATCGGATAGTCCCCGCGATATGCAACTGTTCAGGGAAATCAGGAACCAATACACGCAGTCAGTCAGGAAAGCAAAGGCCAGCTTTTTCAAGCAGAAATTTGCATCCTGTAGCTCTAACTCCAAAAAGTTCTGGGACACTGTAAAGTCCATGGAGAACAAGAGCACCTCCTCCCAGCTGCCCACTGCACTGAGGCTAGGTAACATGGTCACCACCGATAAATCCGTGATAATCGAAAACTTCAACAAGCATTTCTCAATGGCTGGCAATGCCTTCCTCCTGGCTACTCCAACCTTGGCCAACAGCTCCCCCCCCCCCCGCAGCTACTTGCCCAAGTCTCCCCAGCTTCCCATTTACCCAAATCCAGATAGCAGATGTTCTGAAAGAGCTGCAAAACCTGGACCCATACAAATCAGCTGGGCTTTACAATCTGGACCCTCTATTTCTGAAACTGTCCGCCGCCATTGTTGCAACCCCTATTACCAACCTGTTCAACCTCTCTTTCGTATCGTCTGAGATCCCCAAGGATTGGAAAGCTGCTGCGGTCATCCCCCTCTTCAAAGGGGGAGACACCCTGGACCCAAACTGTTACAGACCTATATCCATCCTGCCCTGCCTATCTAAGGTCTTCGAAAGCCAAGTTAACAAACAGATCACTGACCATCTCGAATCCCACCGTACCTTCTCCGCTGTGCAATCCGGTTTCGAGCCGGTCACGGGTGCACCTCAGCCACGCTCAAGGTACTAAACGATATCATTACTGCCATCAATAAAAGACAGTACTGTGCAGCCGTCTTCAGCGACCTGGCCAAGGCTTTCGACTCTGTCAATCACCATACTCTTATCGGCAGACTCAGTAGCCTCGGTTTTTCTAATGACTGCCTTGCCTGGTTCAGTACTAATTTGCAGACAGAGTTCAGTGTGTCAAATCGGGGGGCATGTTGTCCGGTCCTCTGGCAGTCTCTATGGGGGTACCACAGGGTTCAATTCTCGGGCCGACTCTTTTCTCTGTATACATCAATGATGCTGCTCTTTCTGCGGGCGATTCCCTAATCCACCTCTACGCAGACGACACCATTCTGTATACTTCTGGCCCTTCCTTGGACACTGTGCTATCTAACCTCCAAACGAGCTTCAATGCCATACAACACTCCTTCCGTGGCCTCCAACTGCTCTTAAACGCTAGTAAAACCAAATGCATGCTTTTCAACCGTTCGTTGCCTGCACCCGCACGCCCGACTAGCATCACCACCCTGGATGGTTCTGACCTAGAATATGAGGACCTAGGTGTCTGGCTAGACTGTAAACTCTCCTTCCAGACTCATATCAAACATCTCCAATTTGTCCATTTGTCGCCAGACCCACTGGCTCCAGGTCATCTACAAGTCCATGCTAGGTAAAGCTCTGCCTTATCTCAGTTCACTGGTCACGATGGCAACACCCACCCGTAGCACACGCTCCAGCAGGTGTATCTCACTGATCATCCCTAAAGCCAACACCTCATTTGGCCGCCTTTCCTTCCAGTTCTCTGCTGCCTGTGACTGGAACGAATTGCAAAAATCGATGAAGTTGGAGACTTTTATTTCCCTCAACAACTTTAAACATCTGCTACCTGGACAGCTAACCGATCGCTGCAGCTGTTCATAGTCCATCTGCAAATAGCCCACCCAATTTACCTACCTCAGCCCCATACTGTTTTTATTTATTACTTTTCTGCTCTTTTGCACACCAGTATCTCTACTTGCACATGATCATCTGATCATTTATCACTCCAGTGTTAATCTGCAAAATTGTAATTATTCGCCTACCTCCTCATGCCTTTTGCGCACAATGTATATAGACTCTTTTTTTTCTACTGTTTTATTGACTTGTTTATTGTTTACTCCATGTGTAACTCTGTGTTGTCTGTTCACACTGCTATGCTTTATCTTGGCCAGGTCGCAGTTGTAAATGAGAACTTGTTCTCAACTAGCCTACCTGGTTAAATAAAGGTGAAATAAAAAAATAAATAAAAAATGTGTATACCTAGATGCACTGTGTTATCCCGCCGGTCACCATTGTTGCCGTCAACATGTTTACTCATTCTATGACCACACTGAACAAAGGTGAGTAATTGCAAATGCATTTATCAATACTAGACACCTTAAAGATGATGTGTACCAACATTTTTTGTCCTATCTTTATGTCAACATACTTTACTAACCTTTTGTTTTGGGAGCTTTGATGCAGCCATCCTCTTCTCATGGTGCAACCAGGAAGTAAACAACTCTGGTCATGTGACAATTTACACTAAACATGTGACACTGCACATCTTTCATTGAGACACTTTATTGTTTCAATATTTGCTTGAAATGCATTGATACATGATTCAGTAACATTTTTAGAGCCTTTTAACTGAAAACATTTTTTACAGTCACTATTGTGGCTGATGGAATGAAATAAAGTAATATCCTGATTGGTGATTGACCTTGTCTCTCCTCATTATTGATTAGAATTTCCACGACAACAGTGAATGTTCCTGAGTGACCGAGTTAAGAGTTTTGATTTAAATCTACTTGAAAATATATGTCAAAACCTGAAAATGGTTGTCTAGCAATGATCAACAACCAATTTAACAGAGCTTGAAGAACATTGAAAATAATAAATGGGCAAATGTTGCACAATCTATGTGTGGAAAGCTCTTGGAGACTTACCCAGAAAGACTCACAGCTGTAATCACTACCAAAGATACTTCTACAAAGTATTGGCTCAGGTGTGTATAATTAGGTAAAAAAAAACATATTTTTATTTATTTTACCTTTATTTAACTAGGCAAGTCAGTTATGAACACATTCTTATTTTCAATGACGGCCTAGGAACAGTGGGTTAACTGCCTGTTCAGGGGCAGAATGACAGATTTGTACCTTGTCAGCTATTGTCAGCTAGATATTTCTGTGTTTAATTATCAATACATTAGCTATAATTTAAAAAAACATGCTTTTACTTTGTCATTTTGGAATATTGTGTGTACATGGGTGAATTGTTTTATTTTTTAAACATTTGTTTTAATTCAGGCTGTAACACAACAAAATGTGGAATACATCTAGGGGTATGACTACTTTCTGAAGCTGAGCCATACGGACAAGAAATACATGATCAGAACCAACACCCAGTACTTTAGTTCACTGAGTCCTGATACCTGATACACATTCCCACAGCGCTTTCAGAAGTTTTTCCTTTCTAGATGAAAACATGGCTGTAGTGGATACTAAACACATGGTGTAGCCACAACACTAGTCCACCAAAAACCACAGAAGCAGCGTATTAAAACACCTATCTGTGTCTGCGATGAATATCTACTGCTGCCAGGCAGAGGCAGGCTGACCCAGACCTATTCTCATTATCTCATTCACCATCTGCATCATTACCATGCTGAACACACAGTCGAGACACACACGCACGCACACGCGCATGCACACACACGCACGCACACACGCCACATCATTAAGATGTAGAATGCACCGTCGACACAGTAATCAGGTTGTGCGCAAACGCGATTGGGCTCGACTGACCACAGAGCAGATGAGTTGTGCATCCATCCATCATTATTCACAACAGCGCTGCATCTCCAACAAAAGACAGAGGAACAATTCATTAAATATGAATACAAGGACTTGGACTATTTAATCATCAGTTTTATTCCATTCTTTATTCCCATTGAGTCACAGTGAGTTTACATAGTCTCAATGAGTATACATGGTCACAGTGAGTATACATAGTCTCAGTGAGTATACATAGTCTCAGTGAGTATACATAGTCTCAATGAGTATACATGGTCACAGTGAGTATACATAGTCTCAGTGGGTCTACAAGGTCTCAATGAGTATACATAGTCTCAGTGGGTCTACAAGGTCACAGTGAGTTTACACAGTCTCAGTGAGTATACATAGTCTCAATGAGTATACATGGTCACAGTGTGTATACATAGTCTCAATGAGTATACATAGTCTCAATGAGTATACATAGTCTCAATGATTATACATGGTCACAGTGAGTTTACACAGTCTCAGTGGGTCTACAAGGTCTCAATGAGTATACATGGTCACAGTGAGTTTACATAGTCTCAGTGAGTATACATAGTCTCAATGAGTATACATGGTCACAGTGAGTTTACATAGTCTCAGTGAGTATACATAGTCTCAATGAGTATACATGGTCACAGTGAGTTTACATAGTCTCAGTGAGTATACATAGTCTCAATGAGTATACATGGTCACAGTGAGTTTACATAGTCTCAGTGAGTATACATAGTCTCAATGAGTATACATGGTCACAGTGAGTTTACATAGTCTCAGTGAGTATACATAGTCTCAATGAGTATACATGGTCACAGTGAGTTTACATAGTCTCAGTGAGTATACATAGTCTCAATGAGTATACATGGTCACAGTGAGTTTACATGGTCACAGTGAGTTTACATAGTCTCAGTGGGTCTACAAGGTCTCAGTGAGTATACATGGTCACAGTGAGTCTACATGGTCACAATGATTATACATAGTCTCAATGAGTCTACAAGGTCTCAGTGAGTATATATGGTCACAGTGAGTTTACATAGTCTCAATGATTATACATGGTCACAGTGGGTCTACATGGTCACAATGATTATACATAGTCTCAGTGGGTCTACAAGGTCTCAATGATTATACATAGTCTCAGTGGGTCTACATAGTCTCAGTGAGTATACATGGTCACAGTGAGTTTACATAGTCTCAATGAGTATACATAGTCTCAGTGGGTCTACATAGTCTCAGTGAGTCTACATGGTCAAAGTGGGTCTACATGGTCCATTAGGGAGAGCAGGGCTGTGGCGGAGGGACACAGACACATACACACACACACACACACACACACACACAGTTGCTCAGACACATACACATACGCTCGAATGCACAAACACACAGAAACACAGTAAATGCCTGGGCTGTGACCTAACACGTGGCCAGCGCGACCAGGGTTAATATAAAAACAGCCACAAAATAGGAATTGTGCTCGATGGAATACAGTGCTGTGAAAGTCCATTAGGGACCAGGCTAATGAAATTGAAACAGCTTGGTGATCAAATTAGAATCTGTTCCGTAGATATTTAATTTAAAGTGCTGGTGAATTTGAGCTATTTCGTTTTGGGTCTCCCGGTCAAAATTACGCACCATAAACCAAGCAGAATAAATTCATCCAGTCATTTCTCTCGCTTTTCTCCTACTTTACCTTTTATCTTGTTCTCTCGCTTTCCTCTCAAATAGGAGGAAAAGTTTATAATGTTTTTTTAAAAGTGTTCCAAAAGGGACTTTCGGCTGTCCCCATAGGAGAACACTTCTTGGTTTCAAGGAGAACGCTTTTTGGTTCCACGTAGAACCCCTTTTGGAAAGGGTCTTACATGGAACCCAAAAGGGTTATACCTAGAACCAAAAGGGTTTTACCCGGAATGGAAAAGGGTTCTTCAAATGGTTCTCCTATGGGGACAGCCAAAGAACCCTTTTAGGTTCTAGATATCACCTTTTTTCTAAGTGTAGAGAACAGAAAGGATGGAGTGTATTAAATGGAGTCCTACACTGTAGTTATACTTATCCAAGACCTTCACCGATCGCCAACAAAACATAAAAGCCAAAATATAGCACTCATACTTTTTCAACGAAACGTCTTAATATCTAGGCTTCTAGGTTAAGATCTTACAGAGAGCAACAAAGGGAGAGAACTAAAGGGAGAGAAATCAAGAGAGACATACAAGAGAAATCTCATAAAATACTGTAACACTCTGCTTCTGACCTTTCTATGACCTTTCTATGACCTTTCCAAGGGCTTCTCCTGAGAGATGAACTTCAGCTGCTCTGGCAAATATACTGTTCCTGCCAGCTCTTACAGGAAAGGAAATAGCTTTGAGCTGAATGACAAGACACTACAGACAGTTTGAAGCGGTGCCCACTTGGTATTTTCAAATCCCTCCACTAACATCTCAGGGGCAACATCCATCATGCAACGCATGCACGACACAAACAAAAAAAAGTTGGGAATATCAGACTGACTTAGAAATCTAAGCCTTTAGTAGAGCCATGAAATATGAACAATTATGGTTGGAGGCAGGGATACAAAACAGCACAAAAAACAAGAATACAAGCCAGTGAGATCCCAGCAGCTCAGTGTAATCAGGTGGACAGCAGACACCGTGGGTAAGAGCTCCAGAGATCCTCCATTCCCCAGTTCCAGATGGAGACAGAGCCGGCAGCAGCTTTGGGATGAGTCTGCCTTCCTTTGAACATCAGAGAACGTCTTGGACTCGGCGCTCACGGGGAAGACAACAGGGAAAAGATAAAGGAAACGGAAGAGACATCCTCCCATCTGTTTACACACCATCCTGGGCAACGCTCTGACTTCTGGGTCAGGCAGATGGAAACGGAAGAGACATCCTCCTATCTGTTTACACACCATCCTGGGCAACGCTCTGACTTCTGGGTCAGGCAGATGGAAACGGAAGAGACATCCTCCCATCTGTTTACACACTATCCTGGGCAACGCTCTGACTTCTGGGTCAGGCAGATGGAAAATTAAGAGACATCCTCCTATCTGTTTACACACCATCCTGGGCAACGCTCTGGCTTCTGGGTCAGGCAGATGGAAACGGAAGAGACATCCTCCTATCTGTTAACACACCATCCTGGGCAACGCTCTGTTTTCTGGGTCAGGCAGATGGAAACGAAAGAGACATCCTCCCATCTGTTTACACACCATCCTGGGCAACGCTCTGACTTCTGGGTCAGGCAGATGGAAACGGAAGAAACATCCTCCCATCTGTTTACACACCATCCTGGGCAACGCTCTGACTACTGGGTCAGGCAGATGGAAACGGAAGAGACATCCTCCTATCTGTTTACACACCATCCTGGGCAATGCTCTGGCTTCTGGGTCAGGCAGATGGAAACGGAAGAGACATCCTCCTATCTGTTTACACACCATCCTGGGCAACGCTCTGGCTTCTGGGTCAGGCAGATGGAAACAGAAGAGACATCCTCCCATCTGTTTACACACCATCCTGGGCAACGCTCTGGCTTCTGGGTCAAGCAGATGGAAACGGAAGAGACATTCTCCCATCTGTTTACACACCATCCTGGGCAACGCTCTGACTTCTGGGTCAGGCAGATGGAAAATGAAGAGACATCCTCCTATCTGTTTAAACACCATCCTGGGCAACACTCTGGCTTCTGGGTCAGGCAGATGGAAACGGAAGAGACATCCTCCCATCTGTTTACACACCATCCTGGGCAACACTCTGACTTCTGGGTCAGGGAGATGGAAACGTAAGAGACATCCTCCTATCTGTTTACACACCACCCTGGGCAACGCTCTGACTTCTGGGTCAGGGAGATGGAAACGTAAGAGACATCCTCCTATCTGTTTACACACCACCCTGGGCAACGCTCTGACTTCTGGGTCAGGCAGATGGAAACGGAAGAGACATCCTCCCATCTGTTTACACACCACCCTGGGCAACGCTCTGGCTTCTGGGTCAGGGAGATGGAAACGCACAGTCGCACGCATACAAACAATGTCAAGCCTCTAGTAGTGGTACATTTAAGGCCATTGTTCTCTAGCATCAAAAACGCTAGTGACGCTAACGCTAGCTGGTGCCCACACACAAACAGGTGATAGGCTAAAAGGCTAATGCTGCTCCCTGGCAGAGAGTAGGCTAACAACAGTATCCAGGCAGGTGAGGATCTGAGCCCAGGGTTTAGGCCATGCATGCAGAGTAGGCTACTGCCTTTAGAGGAAAAGGTGAAGCTGGGAAGATTGAGGGTTTAGGCTGAAATCAGGGGTGTCGATGAGGTAGACAGAAAAGGTATTTGTGGCTCACCCACCAGTGGGCAGACAGATGTAGATATTCCTGCCAAGGTCTCAGGGAGAGATAGATACCACTCGACAGCTGTGTTTGTGCTAAGTCTGTGGTCTGGGATAAACCCTTTACCACCCACCACCTCACCTACAGAGGTACGAGACACTGGCTCGTAAAGAGCTGTAAAGAGCTAGGTCATTGCAGTGATCATTGCCATAGTACATAGGCTACTGATCTCTTTGTGTGACAGTCTTCCAGCCATGTGTGAACCGGTTCAAGTCCTTCCAGAATTTGCTGCATTGTGACGCAATGAAGCCATGCTTAGTTTTACACAGAAAACTATTACCTTAAGATAGAGTATGATCTACCTCCTGCTTATAACACAGACTCATATCATATCATTATAATTCAGACAACTTTGATGCATGATTAACTCTTGTGGATCTAATCCAGACTTATCCTGTAGTTTTCCAGCAGTAAAGTCAGAGTTTAGCTGTTTCCCCACAAGGAGGTTCAGAAACCTGCTGGGTTGTATATCATATCTATATATTCACACTGGGCTCTATATATTATCTATATATAGTACCAGTTAAAAGTTTGGACACACCTACTCATTCCAGGGTTTTTCTTAATTTGAACTATTTTCTACATTGTAGAAAATCAGTGAAGACATCAAAACTAACATATAACACATATGCTATCATCTAGTAAACAAATCAAAACATATTTTATATTTGAGATTCTTCAAAGCAGCCAAACTTTGCCTTGACGACAGCTTTGTTTACTATTGGCATTCTCTCAACCAGCTTCATGAGGTAGTCACCTGGAATGCATTTAAATTAATTAATACTGGGCTCCATATATTATCTATATATACAGTGGGTCAAAAAAAGTATTTAGTCAGCCACCAATTGTGCAAGTTCTCCCGCTTAAAAAGATGAGAGAGGCCTGTAATTTCCACCATAGTTACTCTTCAACTATGACAGACAAAATGAGACAAAAAAATCCAGAAAATCACATTGTAGGATTTTTTATGAATTTATTTCCAAATTATGGTGGAAAATAAGTATTTGGTCACCTACAAACAAGCAAGATTTCTGGCTCTCACAGACCTGTAACTTCTTCGTTAAGAGGCTCCTCTGTCTTCCACTCGTTACCTGTATTAATGGCACCCATTTTAACTTGTTATCAGTATAAAAGACACCTGTCCACAACTTCAAACAGTCACACTCCAAACTCCACTATGGCCAAGACCAAAGAGCTGTCAAAGGACATCAGAAACAAAATTGTAGACCTGCACCAGGCTGGGAAGACTGAATCTGCAATAGGTAACAGCTTGGTTTGAAGAAATCAACAGTGGGAGCAATTATTAGGAAATGGAAGACATACAAGACCACTTATAATCTCCCTCGATCTGGGGCTCCACGCAAGATCTCACCCCGTGGGGTCAAAATGATCACACGAACGGTGAGCAAAAATCCCAGAACCACACGGGGGGACCTAGTGAATGACCTGCAGAGAGCTGGGACCAAAGTAACAAAGCCTACCATCAGTAACACACTACGCCGCCAGGGACTCAAATCCTGCAGTGCCAGACGTGTCCCCCTGCTTAAGCAAGTACATGTCCAGGCCCGTCTGAAGTTTGCTAGAGAGCATTTGGATGATCCAGAAGAAGATTTCGAGAATGTCATATGGTCAGATGAAACCAAAATATGACTTTTTGGTAAAAACTCAACTGGTCGTGTTTGGAGGACAAAGAATGCTGAGTTGCATCCAAAGAACACCATACCTACTGTGAAGCATAGGGGTGGAAACATCATGCTTTGGGGCTGTTTTTCTGCAAAGGGACCAGGACGACTGATCCGTGTAAAGGAAAGAATGAAGGGAGCCATGTATCGTGAGATTTTGAGTGAAAACCTCCTTCCATCAGCAAGGGCATTGAAGATGAAACATGGCTGGGTCTTTCAGCATGACAATGATCCCAAACACACCTCCCGGGCAATGAAGGAGTGGCTTCATAAGAAGCATTTCAAGGTCCTAGCCAGTCTCCAGATCTCAACCCCATAGAATATCTTTGGAGGGAGTTGAAAGTCCGTGTTGCCCAGCAACAGCCCCAAACCATCACTGCTCTAGAGGAGATCTGCATGTAGGAATGGGCCAAAATACCAGCAACAGTGTGTGAAAACCTTGTGAAGACTTACAGAAAACAATTGACATCTGTCATTGACAACAAAGGGTATATAACAAAGTATTGAGATAAACTTTTGTTATTGACCAAATACTTATTTTCCACCAAAATGTGCAAATAAATTCATTCAAAATAATTTGGTCTGTCATAGTTGAAGTGTACCTATGATGAAAATTATAGGCCTCTCTCATCGTTTTAAGTGGGAGAACTTGCACAATTGGTGGCTGACTAAATACTTTTTTGCCCCACTGTATATATGTTAATACTGGGCTCTAAATATTATCTCTATATATTTATAATGGGCTCTATATATTATCTATATATATTTATTTTGGGCTCTATATATTATCTTTATATATTTAAAATGGGCTCTATATATTATCTCTATATATGTATACTGGGCTCTATATATTATCTATATATATTTTTACTGGGATCTATATAATATCATAATATCTATATATATTTATACTGGGCTCTATATATTATTTATATGTATTTTTACTGTGTTCTAGAAATGACCTCTATATATTTACATTGGGCTCTATATATTATCTCTATATATGTTTATACTGGGCTCTATCTATTATCTCTATGTTTTTATACTGGGCTCTAAATATTATATATGTATGTTTATACTGGGCTCTATCTATTATCTCTATGTTTTTATACTGGGCTCTAAATATTATCTATATATGTTAATACTGGTCTCTATATATTATCTATATATGTTAATACTGGGCTCTATATTAATTATCTATATATGTTAATACTGGGCTCTATATATTTATACTGGGCTCTATATATTATCTATATATGTTAATACTGGGCTCTATATATTATCTGTATATGTTAAAACTGGGCTCTATATATTATCTATATATGTTAATACTGGGCTCTATATACAATCTATATATATATTAATACTGGGCTCTATATATTTATACTGGGCTCTATATAGTTATACTGGGCTCTATATATTATCTCTACATATTTATACTGGGCTCTATATATTATCTATATATGTTAATACTGGGCTCTATATATTTATACTGGGCTCTATATATTTTCTATATATTTTAATACTGGGCTCTATATATATTATCTATATATGTTAAAACTGGGCTCTATATATTATCTATATATGTTAATACTGGGCTCTATATATTATCTATATATGTTAATACTGGGCTCTATATTAATTATCTGTATATGTTAATACTGGGCTCTATATATTTATACTGGGCTCTATATATTATCTCTATGTTTTTATACTGGGCTCTAAATATTATCTATATATGTTAAAACTGGGCTCTATATATTATCTATATATGTTAATACTGGGCTCTATATTAATTATCTGTATATGTTAATACTGGGCTCTATATATTATCTCTGTATATATATACTGGGCTCTATATATGTTAATACTGGGCTCTATATATGTTAATACTGGGCTCTATATATTATCTCTGTATATTTATACTGGCCCCTATATATTATCTATATATGTTATATAGTGGGCTCTATATATGTGAATACTGGGCTCTATATATGTTAATACTGGGCTCTATATATGTTAATACTGGGCTCTATATTCAGTATTATTTCTATATACAGTGCCTTGCGAAAGTATTCGGCCCGCTTGAACTTTGCGACCTTTTGCCACATTTCAGGCTTCAAACATAAAGATATAAAACTGTATTTTTTTGTGAAGAATCAACAACAAGTGGGACACAATCATGAAGTGGAACGACATTTATTGGATATTTCAAACTTTTTAAAAAAATCAAAAACTGAAAAATTGGGCGTGAAAAATTATTCAGCCCCCTTAAGTTAATACTTTGTAGCGCCACCTTTTGCTGCGATTACAGCTGTAAGTCGCTTGGGGTATGTCTCTATCAGTTTTGCACATCGAGAGACTGAAATTTTTTCCCATTCCTCCTTGCAAAACAGCTCGAGCTCAGTGAGGTTGGATGGAGAGCATTTGTGAACAGCAGTTTTCAGTTCTTTCCACAGATTCTCGATTGGATTCAGGTCTGGACTTTGACTTGGCCATTCTAACACCTGGATATGTTTATTTTTGAACCATTCCATTGTAGATTTTGCTTTATGTTTTGGATCATTGTCTTGTTGGAAGACAAATCTCCGTCCCAGTCTCAGGTCTTTTGCAGACTCCATCAGGTTTTCTTCCAGAATGGTCCTGTATTTGGCTCCATCCATCTTCCAATCAATTTTAACCATCTTCCCTGTCCCTGCTGAAGAAAAGCAGGCCCAAACCATGATGCTGCCACCACCATGTTTGACAGTGGGGATGGTGTGTTCAGCTGTGTTGCTTTTACGCCAAACATAACGTTTTGCATTGTTGCCAAAAAGTTCAATTTTGGTTTCATCTGACCAGAGCACCTTCTTCCACATGTTTGGTGTGTCTCCCAGGTGCCTTGTGGCAAACTTTAACCGACACTTTTTATGGATATCTTTAAGAAATGGCTTTCTTCTTGCCACTCTTCCATAAAGGCCAGATTTGTGCAATATACGACTGATTGTTGTCCTATGGACAGAGTCTCCCACCTCAGCTGTAGATCTCTGCAGTTCATCCAGAGTGATCATGGGCCTCTTGGCTGCATCTCTGATCAGTCTTCTCCTTGTATGAGCTGAAAGTTTAGAGGGACGGCCAGGTCTTGGTAGATTTGCAGTGGTCTGATACTCCTTCCATTTCAATATTATCGCTTGCACAGTGCTCCTTGTGATGTTTAAAGCTTGGGAAATCTTTTTGTATCCAAATCCGGCTTTAAACTTCTTCACAACAGTATCTCGGACCTGCCTGGTGTGCTCCTTGTTCTTCATGATGCTCTCTGCGCTTTTAACGGACCTCTGAGACTATCACAGTGCAGGTGCATTTATACGGAGACTTGATTACACACAGGTGGATTGTATTTATCATCATTAGTCATTTAGGTCAACATTGGATCATTCAGAGATCCTCACTGAACTTCTGGAGAGAGCTTGCTGCACTGAAAGTAAAGGGGCTGAATAATTTTGCACGCCCAATTTTTCAGTTTTTGATTTGTTAAAAAAGTTTGAAATATCCAATAAATGTTGTTCCACTTCATGATTGTGTCCCACTTGTTGTTGATTCTTCACAAAAAAAGACAGTTTTATATCTTTATGTTTGAAGCCTGAAATGTGGCAAAAGGTCGCAAAGTTCAAGGGGGCCGAATACTTTCGCAAGGCACTGTATTTATACTGTTCTCTATATATTACTTGCCCATGTTCATATATACTATGGACATGTTCCAAATGGATACCTGCTCTGTATATAGTGTACTACATTTAACCAGGAACCATAGGGATCTGGTCAAAAGTAGTGCCCTTTAAAGGGAACAGGGTGCAATTTTGGACTCATACCCTATCTGGACAGCCCAGCATCTCTCATCTCTTATACATGGCCCTCTCCTATACTAACATTACTATATCAAACCCTCTGGCCATTCATTAAGCATGACTAGGATAGGCTAACACACTGTGGAGGTCAATAGCTAACATACTGATGGATCAATGAGCTGAGCCTAACGCTAGAGGCTAATCAATGAGACTGATATGACGATTCTTCAATAGGAATAACAGGCTATGATATCTTCCCATAAATTGCATGTGCGTATGTGTGGAGATATGAGAGAAAATACATTTTGGAATGGATAAGATAATAATTTCACTACTGACAGATGCTCGGTGAGTTTGACATGCTTTGAGATAAACCTAGCGATCGGACACCCTGCTGTGTAGGGTTCGGATGAACATTTCCCATGCTCTCTGTGTGTCAGCGTCCTTCATAGCTTCACAGCTTCAGTATTTACTGTGTTCAGCAGTAGGGAGAATAAAGAGAGAGAGAGAGAGAGTGTGGAAGAAAGAGAGGAAGTCTGGCACAAACTGAGTTCAATTGACTATGCCATAAATAGTATGCAGTATCACCAGCCTGTGCACTAAGACATCTTATTCTGAACAACAGAAGCATCTATAAAACCAGGAGAGGTGCTGGTGAGGACAGACAGAGACAGTTAGAAGTGCTGGTGATGACAGACTGAGAGACAGTTAAAGGTACTGGTGAGGACAGCCTGAGAGACAGTTAAAGGTGCTGGTGAGGACAGAGAGACAGTTAAAGGTGCTAGTGAGGACAGCTTGAGAGACAGTTAGAGGTGCTAGTGAGGACAGCCTGAGATACATTTAAAGGTGCTAGTGACGACAGCCTGAGAGACAGTTAAAGGTGCTGGTGAGGACTGCCTGAGAGACAGTTAAAGGTGCTTGTGAGGACAGCCTGAGAGACAGTTAAAGGTGCTGGTGAGGACAGAGAGACAGTAAAAGGTGCTAGTGAGGACAGCCTGAGAGACATTTAAAGGTGCTAGTGAGGACAGCCTGAGAGACAGTTAAAGGTGCTGGTGAGGACAGCCTGAGAGACAGTTAAGGGTGCTGGTGAGGACAGCCTGAGAGACAGTTAGAGGTGCTGGTGAGGACTAGAGAGACCGTTAAAGGTGCTGGTGAGGACATAGAGATAGTTAAAGGTGCTGGTGAGGACAGCCTGAGAGACATTTAAAGGTGCTAGTGAGGACAGCCTGAGAGACAGTTAAAGGTGCTGGTGAGGACAGCCTGAGAGACAGTTAAGGGTGCTGGTGAGGACAGCCTGAGAGACAGTTAGAGGTGCTGGTGAGGACAGCCTGAGAGACCGTTAAAGGTGCTGGTGAGGACATAGAGATAGTTAAAGGTGCTGGTGAGGACAGCCTGAGAGACAGTTAAAGGTGCTGGTGAGGACAGCCTGAGAGACAGTTAAAGGTGCTAGTGAGGACAGAGAGACAGTAAAAGGTGCTAGTGAGAACAGCCTGAGAGACAGTTAAAGGTGCTGGTGAGGACTGCCTGAGAGACAGTTAGAGGTGCTGGTGAGGACAGCCTGAGAGACAGTTAAAGGTGCTGGTGAGGACAGAGAGACAGTTAAAGGTGCTAGTGAGGACAGCCTGAGAGACAGTTAAAGGTGCTGGTGAGGACAGAGAGACAGTTAAAGGTGCTAGTGAGGACAACCTGAGAGACAGTTAAAGGTGCTGGTGAGGACAGAGCGACAGTTAGAGGTGCTGGTGGGGACAGCCTGAGAGACAGTTAAAGGTGCTGGTGAGGACAGAGAGACAGTTAAAGGTGCTAGTGAGGACAGCCTGAGAGACAGTTAAAGGTGCTGGTGAGGACAACCTGAGAGACAGTTAAAGGTGCTGGTGAGGACAGAGAGACAGTTAAAGGTGCTAGTGAGGACAGCTTGAGAGACATTTAATGGTGCTAGTGAGGGCAGCCTGAGAGACAGTTAAAGGTGCTGGTGAGGCCAGCCTGAGAGACATTTAAAGGTGCTAGTGAGGGCAGCCTGAGAGACAGTTAAAGGTGCTGGTGAGGACAGAGAGACAGTTAGAGGTGCTGGTGAGGACAGCCTGAGAGAGAGACACAAGGTTTTCTGAAAAGGAGTCTGAATAACCCAAACCTAAAATGTCTGAATAAAAGGAGAGGAAATATCTGGGTTGTCGGTCTTCCTCACTTCAAATAGCATTAAGGCTGTATCATAGCCTACTTCTGGAGCGCAGTGGACACTTTAGGGCCAAGTTGTCTTCAAATCTCCACTTACCTATTCAGAGCAAACATGCTCTTCCGGCCCATGTAAATATTATAAATGCTCGCTGTTAGAGGGATATTTGAGACATTTCTTGAGGTATCAATTATGTAACTGGTCAGAAAACAATGTTTTCTATAAACTCCTTGCATGTCATCCTTGCTCTACCTTCCCTAAACACAATCTTCAATATTGTTAAAGAGACATGACATCATTATAAGTTAAAGAGACATGTCTTCATTATTAGTTAAAGAGACATGTCTTCATTATTAGTTAAAGAGACATGTCTTCATTATTAGTTAAAGAGACATGTCATCATTATTATTTAAAGAGACATTTCATCATTATTATTTAAAGAGACATGTCTTCATTATTATTTAAAGAGACATGTCTTCATTATTATTTAAAGAGACATGTCTTCATTATTAGTTAAAGAGACATGTCTTCATTATTAGTTAAAGAGACATGTCTTCATTATTAGTTAAAGAGACATGTCTTCATTATTAGTTAAAGAGACATGTCAGTCATCATTATTATTTAAAGAGACATTTCATCATTATTATTTAAAGAGACATGTCTTCATTATTATTTAAAGAGACATGTCTTCATTATTGTTTAAAGAGACATGTCTTCATTATTAGTTAAAGAGACATGTCATCATTATTATTTAAAGAGACATGTCATCATTATTATTTAAAGAGACATGTCTTCATTATTATTTAAAGAGACATGTCATCATTATTATTTAAAGAGACATTTCATCATTATTATTTAAAGAGACATGTCATCATTATTATTTAAAGAGACATGCCATCATTATTATTTAAAGAGACATGTCATCATTATTATTTAAAGAGACATGTCTTCATTATTAGTTAAAGAGACATGTCTTCATTATTAGTTAAAGAGACATGTCTTCATTATTAGTTAAAGAGACATGTCATCATTATTATTTAAAGAGACATGTCATCATTACTATTTAAAGAGAAATGTCTTCATTATTAGTTAAAGAGACATGTCTTCATTGTTAGTTAAAGAGACATGTCTTCATTATTAGTTAAAGAGACATGTCTTGAGGTATCAGTTATGTAACTGTATGATCAGAAACATGTGAAATGTCTTTCTCGTTTCCTACATCTCTCCATGTACTGTTCATTATTCTTCCGTAACTCCTTCATTCGTTAGATTAATTTTAGTTATCAACCACTTAACTAGTTCAAGAGTAAAAAGGCACTAGTAATTTTTATAAAACAATTTACTTTTCCATAATATGAAACAGCTAAATGATAAGTGCATATCAAAGCCAAGACAGATAGCTGGTCTTCGCCAATTTCCTCTCACAATTACCATGCAGGATGGCCTGGAGAGAACAAGCCAGTATGGAATCTAAAATATTGGAATGCAGGGGATGTGGGCTTATTTCTGAATACGCAATTACCACTAATCATTACACCTCCAGAATTATCCTGCTTCTTCCCCACACTGGTGGGGGACCTACGCAGGGAGTGATGTATTATGGAGTCATGTTAGCTGCACACTCAATGACTTTATTTGGTGACCAAAAAATTAGTCACCATTATCAGGCTTTTATGTTGTATAATGTTTACGTTTAGGATTCTGATTGGAAATGTGTTTGTGTAACTGATTCTAAAGGATGGACTATGCCTGATGTGTTGCATAATGTAAGCAGTGTTGTAGTGAGTGATGACATCAGCGTTCACTTTTTTTGTAACCCTAACCCTGTGTTATGAGAGAATCTCCACACTGTAACGATGAGAGAATCTCCACACTGTAACGATGAGAGAATCTCCACACTGTAGCGATGAGAGAATCCCCATACTGTAACGATGAGAGAATCTCCATACTGTAACGATGAGAGAATCTCCATACTGTAACGATGAGAGAATCTCCACACTGTAACGATGAGAGAATCTCCACACTGTAGCGATGAGAGAATCCCCATACTGTAACGATGAGAGAATCTCCATTCTGTAACGATGAGAGAATCCCAATACAGTAACGATGAGATGATCTCAACACTGTAACGATGAGAGAATCTCCATACTGTAACGATGAGAGAATCCCCATACTGTAACGATGAGAGAATCTCCATACTGTAACGATGAGAGATTCTCCATACTGTAACGATGAGAGAATCCCCACACTGTAACGATGAGAGAATCTGCATACTGTAACAATGAGAGAATCTCCATACTGTAACGATGAGAGAATCTGCATACTGTAACGATGAGAGATTCTCCATACTGTAACGATGAGAGAATCCCCACACTGTAACGATGAGAGATTCTCCACACTGTAACGATGAGAGAATCCCCACACTGTAGCGATGAGAGAATCTCCACACTGTAACGATGAGAGAATCTCGACACTGTAGCGATGAGAGAATCCCCATACTGTAACGATGAGAGAATCTCCATACTGTAACGATGAGAGAATCCCCACACTGTAACGATGAGAGAATCTCCATACTGTTACGATGAGAGATTCTCCACACTTTAACGATGAGAAAATATCCATACTGTAACGATCAGAGATTCTCCATACTGTAACGATGAGAGAATCCCCACACTGTAACGATGAGAGAATCTCCATACTGTAACGATGAGAGATTCTCCATACTGTAACGATGAGAGAATCTCCATACTGTAACGATGAGAGATTCTCCATACTGTAACGATGAGAGAATCCCCACACTGTAACGATGAGAGAATCTCCATACTGTTACGATGAGAGATTCTCCACATTTTAACGATGAGAAAATATCCATACTGTAACGATGAGAGAATCTCCACACTGTAGCGATGAGAGAATCCCCATACTGTAACGATGAGAGAATCTCCATACTGTAACGATGAGAGAATCCCCACACTGTAACGATGAGAGAATCTCCATACTGTAACGATGAGAGCTTCTCCATACTGTAACGATGAGAGATTCTCCACACTTTAACGATGAGAGAATATCCATACTGTAATGATGAGATAATCTCCACACTGTAACAATGAGAGAATCCCCACACTGTAACGATGAGAGAATCCCCACACTGTAATGATAAGAGATTCTCCACACTGTAACGATGAGAGATTCTCCACACTTTAACGATGAGAGAATATCCATACTGTAATGATGAGAAAATCCCCACACTGTAACGATGAGAGATTCTCCACACTTTAACGATGAGAGAATATGCATACTGTAATGATGAGATAATCTCCACACTGTAACGATGAGAGAATCCCCACACTGTAACGATGAGAGAATCCCCACACTGTAATGATGAGAGATTCTCCACACTGTAACAATGAGAGATTCTCCACACTTTAACGATGATAGAATATCCATACTGTAATGATGAGAAAATCCCCACACTGTAACGATGAGAGATTCTCCATACTATAACGATGAGAGATTCTCCACACTGTAACGATGAGAGATTCTCCACACTTTAACGATGAGAGAATATCCATACTGTAACGATGAGAGATTCTCCACACTGTAACGATGAGAGAATCTCCATACTGTAACGATGAGAGATTCTCCATACTGTAACGATGAGATTCTCTATACTGTAACGATGAGAGAATCCCCACACTGTAACGATGAAAGAATCTCCATACTGTTACGATGAGAGATTCTCCACACTTTAACGATGAGAGAATATCCATACTGTAACGATGAGAGATTCTCCATACTGTAACGATGAGGGAATCCCCACACTGTAACGATGAGAGAAAAAGCAACCTTGGGAAAATCCTCTGCATTATCATTAACAGCAGACTCGTACATTTCCTCAGTGAAAACAAAGTTCTGAGCAAATCTCAAAATGAACTTTTTATCAAATGACTGTACACAAGGTAGTGTAGGGTAAGGTAGGTTACGGTAAGGTAGGGTAGGGTAGAGTAAGGTAGACTAAGGTAGTGTAGGGTAAGGTAGGGTAGGGAATGGTAGGGTAAGGTAGGTTACGGTAAGGTAGGGTAGGGTACTGTAGGGTAGACTAAGGTAGTGTAGGGTAAGGTAGGGTAGGGTAGGGTACAGTACGGTAGACTAAGGTAGGGAAGGGTAAGGTAGGGTAGGTTAGGGTAGAGTAGGGTAGACTAAGGTAGTGTAGGGTAAGGTAGGGTAGGGTACAGTAGGGTAGACTAAGGTAGTGTAGGGTAAGGTAGGTTACGGTAAGGTAGGGTAGGGTACAGTAGGGTAGACTAAGGTAGGGTAGGGTAAGGTAGGGTAGGGTACAGTAGGTTAGACTGAGGTAGGGTAGGGTAAGGTAGGTTACGGTAAGGTAGGGTGGGGTACAGTAGGGTAGACTAAGGTAGTGTAGGGTAAGGTAGGGTAGGGTAGGTCACAGTAGGGTAGACTAAGGTAGTGTAGGATAAGGTAGGTTAGGGTAGGGTACAATACGGTAGACTGAGGTATCATAGTGTAAGGTAGGTTACGGTAAGGTAGGGTAGGGTACAGTAGGGTAGGGTAGACTAAGGTATTGTAGGGTAAGGTAGGGTAGGGTCGGGTACAGTAGGGTAGACTAAGGTAGTGTAGGGTAAGGTTGGGTAGGGTAGGGTAGAGTACAGTAGGGTAGGGTGGACTAAGGTAGTGTAGGGTAAGGTTGGGTAGGGTCGGGTACAGTAGGGTAGACTAAGGTAGGGTAGGGTAAGGTAGGGTAGGGTACAGTAGGTTAGACTGAGGTAGGGTAGGGTAAGGTAGGTTACGGTAAGGTAGGGTGGGGTACAGTAGGGTAGACTAAGGTAGTGTAGGGTAAGGTAGGGTAGGGTAGGTCACAGTAGGGTAGACTAAGGTAGTGTAGGATAAGGTAGGTTACGGTAAGGTAGGGTAGGGTAGGGTACAGTACGGTAGACTAAGGTATCATAGTGTAAGGTAGGTTAGGGTACAGTAGGGTAGGGTAGACTAAGGTATTGTAGGGTAAGGTAGGGTAGGGTCGGGTACAGTAGGGTAGACTAAGGTAGTGTAGGGTAAGGTTGGGTAGGGTAGGGTAGAGTACAGTAGGGTAGGGTAGACTAAGGTAGTGTAGGGTAAGGTTGGGTAGGGTCGGGTACAGTAGGGTAGACTAAGGTAAGGTAGGGTAGGGTACAGTAGGGTAGACTAAGGTAGTGTAGGGTAAGGTAGATTACGGTAAGGTAGGGTAGGGTAGGGTAGGGTACAGTAGGGTAGATGAAGGTAGTGTAGGGTAAGGTATGGTAAGGTAGGGTAGGGTAAGGTAGGGTAGGGTAGGGTACAGTAGGGTAGACTAAGGTAGTGTAGGGAAAGGTCGGGTAATGTAGGGTAGGGTACAGTAGGGTAGACTAAGGTAGTGTAGGGTAAGGTAGGGTAAGGTTGGGTAAGGTAGGGTAAGGTAGGGTAGGGTAGGGTAAGGTAGGTTAGGGTACGGTAGGGTAAGGTAGGGTAGGATACGGTGGGGTAAGGTAGGGTAGGGTAGGGTAAGGTAGGGTAAGGTAGGGTAGGATACGGTAGAGTAAGGTAGGATAGGGTAGGGTAGGGTACAGTAGGGTAGACTAAGGTAGCGTAGGGTAAGGTAGGGTAAGGTAGGGTAAGGTAGGGTGGGGTAAGTTAGGGTAGACTAAGGTAGGGTAGGGTAAGGTATGGTAAGGTAAGAAAGGGTAGGGTAGGGTAAAGTAGGGTAGACTAAGGTAGTGTAGGGTAAGGTAGGGTAAGGTAGGGTAGGGTAGGGTAGGATAAGGTAGGGTAAGGTAGGGTAAGGTAGGGTAGACTAAGGTAGGGTAGGGTAGGGTAGGGTAAGGTAAGGTAAGGTAGGGTAGGGTAGGGTAGGGTAGGGTATGGTAGGGTATGGTAGGATAAGGTAGGGTAAGGTAGGGTACAGTAGGGTAGACTAAGGTAGGGTAGGGTAGGGTAGGGTAGGGTGGGGTAGGGTTGGTTTGGGTATGGTAGTGTAAGGTAAGGTAAGGTAGGGTAGGGTAGGGTAGGGTAGGGTAAGGTAGGGTGGGGTACGGTAGGGTAAGGTAGGGTAGGATACGGTGGGGTAAGGTAGGGTAGGGTAGGGTAAGGTAGGGTAGGATACGGTAGAGTAAGGTAGGATAGCGTAGGGTAGGGTACAGTAGGGTAGACTAAGGTAGCGTAGGGTAAGGTAGGGTAAGGTAGGGTAAGGTAGGGTGGGGTAAGTTAGGGTAGACTAAGGTAGGGTAGGGTAAGGTATGGTAAGGTAAGAAAGGGTAGGGTAGGGTACAGTAGGGTAGACTGAGGTAGTGTAGGGTAAGGTAGGGTAAGGTAAGGTAAGGTAGGGTAGGATAAGGTAGGTTAAGGTAGGGTACAGTAGGGTAGACTCAGGTAGGGTAGGGTAGGGTAGGGTAGGGTGGGGTAGGTTTGGTTTGGGTATGGTAGGGTAAGGTAAGGTAAGGTAGGGTAGGGTAGGGTAGGCTAGGGTAGGGTATGGTAGGGTAAGGTAGGGTAGGATAAGGTAGGGTAAGGTAGGGTACAGTAGGGTAGACTAAGGTAGGGTAGGGTAGGGTAGGGTAGGGAAGGGTGGGGTAGGGTTGGTTTGGGTATGGTAGTGTAAGGTAAGGTAAGGTAGGGTAGGGTAGGGTAGGGTAGGGTAGGGTAGGGTAGGGTAGGCTAGGGTAGGGTAGGGTAGGGTAACCCAGCACACAAACAACTTTACATGCCTCGGCCTAAACATCAGCTCCACATGTAATTTCCAGAAAGCTGTGAATGATCTGAGAGTCAAGGCAAGAAGGGCCTTCTGCGCCATAAAAAGAAACATACAATTCCACATAACAATTAGAATCTGGCAAAAAATACTCAGTTACAGGTCTGGGGTCTGCTCACCAACCAATAATTCACAAAATGTGACAAACACCAAATCGAGACACTGAAAAAATATCCTCTGTGTACGAAGTAACATGCATGCAAAAAATAATGCATGCAGAGCAGAATTAGGCCGATACCCACTAATGATCAAAATACACCACCTAATTGGAAGCGATTCCCAAACCTTCCATAACAAAGCCATCACCTACAGAGAAATTAACCTGGAGAAGAGTCCCCGAAGCATGCTGGTCCTGGGGCTCATTTCACAAACAGAAACAGACCCCACAGAACCCCAGGACAGCCACACAATTAGACCCAACCAAATCATGAGAAAACAAAAGGATAATTGCTTGACACATTGGAAAGAATTAACAAAAAATGGAACAAACTAGAGTGCTATTTGGCCCTAAACAAAGAGTAGACAGTGGTAGAATACCTGACCACTATGACTAACCCAAAATTAAGGAAAGCTTTGACTATGTAAAGACTCAGTAAGCATAGCCTTGCTATTGAGAAAGGCCGCCGTAGGCAGACCTGGCTCTCAAGAGAAGACAGTATATGTGCACACTGAAACTGATCTGCACTTCCTAACATCCTGTCAAATGTATGACCATATTAGAGACACATATTTCCCTCAGATTACACAGACCCACAAACAATTTGAAAACAAATCAAATGTTGATAAACTCCCATATGTATTGGGTGAAATACCACAGTCCTGTCTCTCCACTGGGATTCTCTTCCTCAAACCCTATTAAGGGGGCTGAGTCACTGGCTTACTGGTGCTCTTCCATGCCGTCCAAAGGAGGGGTGCGTCACTGACATGTTCTTCCTGTCCGGGTTGGTGCCCCCCTCGGGTTTGTCTTGTGGGGGAGATCTTTGTGGGCTATACTCGGCCTTGTCTCAGGGTAGTAAGTTGGTGGTTGAAGATATCCCTCTAGTGGTGTGTGGGCTGTGCTTTGGCCGAGTGGGTGGGGTTATATTTGGCCTTTGTCCGGGGGTATCATCGGATGGGGCCACAGTGTCTCCCGACCCCTCCTGTCTCAGCCTCCAGTATTTATGCTGCAGTAGTTTACGTGTCGGGGGGCTAGGGTCAGTCTGTTATATCTGGAGTACTTCCCCTGACTTATCCCGGTGTCCTGCGTGAATTGAAAGTATTCTCCCTCTAATTATCTCTCTCTTTTTCTCTCTTTCTCTTTTTATTTCTCCTTCTCTTTCTCTCTCTCTCTCTCTCTCTCTCTCGGAGGACCTAAGCCCTACGACAATGCCTCAGGACTACCTGGCCTGATGACTCCTTGCTGTCCCCAGTCCGCCTGGTCATGCTGCTGCTCCAGTCTCAACGGTTCTGCCTGCAGTTATGGAACCCTGACCTGTTCACTGGATGTGCTACCCTGTCCCAGACCTGCTGTTTTAGACTCTCTCTCTACCACACCTGCTGTCTCTAACTCTGCTATGAAAAGCCAACTGACATTTACTCCTGAGGTGCTAACTTGTTGCACCCTCTACAACCACTGTGATTAATATTATCTGACCCTGCTGGTCATCTATGAATGTTTGAACATCTTGGCCATGTACTGTTATAATCTCCACCCGGCACAGCAAGATGAGGACTGGCCACCCCTCAGAGCCTGGTTCCTCTCTAGGTTTCTGCCTTTCTAGGGAGCTTTTCCTAGCCACTGTGCTTCTACATCTGCATTTCTTACTGTTTGGGGTTTTAGGCTGGGTTTCTGTACAGCACTTTGTGACATCGGACGATGTAAGAAGGGCTTGATAAATACATTTGATTCAATTTGATTGAGTGTGCAATCACACTAGCAAGATTTGTGACCTGTTGGCTCAAGAAAAGGGCAACCAGTGAAGATCAAACACCATTGTAAATACAACCCATATTTATGTTTATTTATTTCCCTTTGTACTTCAACTATTTGCACACGTTACAACACTGTACATAATATGAGATTTTAAATGTCTTTATTTCTTTGCAACTTTCGTGAGTGTAATGTTAATTTGAGTGTTACATTTGTATTATTATCTAGTTCACTTGCTTTGGCAACGTAAACATATGTTGCCCATGCCAATAAAGCCATGTTAATTGAATTGAGAAAGAGAGCGACATAAAAAATATAAAGGGAGTCCTCCTATCTATCTACAGAGACAGCAGGGGATCTCAGATGAGTGATGCATCAATGTTAGACCAGGTCAGACCAGGACACCTTATCTGGCTGATACCTTACCCTTCAACTTTCTCTCTTCCCTATCTTACACTACAATACCTTACCCCTACCCTACTCTGCCCTACCCTACCCTTCAACTGTCTCTCTTCCCTACCTTACACAACAATACCTTACCTCAACCCTACCCTGCCCTTCAACTTTCTCTCTTCCCTATCTTACACTACAATACCTTACCCCTACCCTACTCTGCCCTACCCTTCAACTTTCTCTCTTCCCTATCTTACACTACAATACCTTACCCCTACCCTACTCTGCCCTACCCTTCAACTTTCTCTCTTCCCTATCTTACACTACAATACCTTACCTCTACCCTACCCTACCCTAGCCTGCCCTTCAACCTTCTCTCTTCCCTATCTTACACTACAATACCTTACCTCTACCCTACCCTGCCCTTCAACTTTCTCTCTTCCCTATCTTACACTACAATACCTTACCCCTACCCTACTCTGCCCTACCCTACCCTTCAACTGTCTCTCTTCCCTACCTTACACTACAATACCTTACCTCAACCCTACCCTACCCTGCCCTACCCTACCCTACCCTTCAACCTTCTCTCTTCCCTATCTTACACTACAATACCTTACCCCTACCCTACCCTACCCTACCCTACCCTACCCTACCCTACCTTACCCTACCCTACCCTTCAACCTTCTCTCTTCCCTACCTTACACTACAATACCTTACCCCTACCCTACCCTACTCTGCCCTACCCTACCCTTCAACTGTCTCTCTTCCCTACCTTACACTACAATACCTTACCTCTACCCTACCCTACCCTAACCTAACCTACCCTGCCCTTCAACCTTCTCTCTTCCCTACCTTACACCACAATACCTTACTTCTACCCTACCCTAACCTACCCTGCCCTTCAACCTTCTCTCTTCCGTACCTTACACTACAATACCTTACTTCTACCCTACCCTAACCTACCCTGCCCTTCAACCCTCTCTCTTCCCTACCTTAAAAAATCAATTTTTTATCAAATCAAATTTTATTTGTCACATACACATGGTTAGCAGATGTTAATGCGAGTGTAGCGAAATGCTTGTTGTAGCGAAATGCTTGCACTACAATACCTTACCTCTACCCTACCCTACCCTACTCTACCCTACCCTTCAACCTCTTCCCTACCTTACACCACAATACCTTACTTCTACCCTACCCTAACCTAGCCTGCCCTTCAACCTTCTCTCTTCCCTACCTTACACTACAATACCTTACTTCTACCCTACCCTAACCTACCCTGCCCTTCAACCCTCTCTCTTCCCTACCTTACACTACAATACCTTACCTCTACCCTACCCCACCCTACCCTACCCTACCCTTCAACCTTCTCTCTTTCCTACCTTACACTACAATACCTTACCTCTACCCTACCCCACCCTACCCTACCCTACCCTATACCCTATACCCGACCCTCTACCCTACCCTACCCTACCCTACCTTACATCACTCTAACCTACACTTCAACCTTCCCTCTTCCCTGCCTTACACTACAATACATTACCTCTACCCTACCCTACCCTACCCTACCCTATACCCTATACCCGACCCTCTAACATACCCTACCCTACATTACTCTAACCTACACTTCAACCTTACCTCTATCCTACCCTACCCTACCCCACCCTACCCTATACCCGAACCTCTACCCTACCCTACCTTACACTACAATTCCTTACCTCTACCATACCCTACCCTACCCTACAACCTTCAACCTTCCCCCTGCCCTATACCCGACCCTCTACCCGACCCTACCCTACCCCACCCTTCAACCTTCTCTCTGGTTTTCCTTACACTACAAAACCTTACCCCTACCCTACCCTATACCCGGACCTCTACCCTAGCCTACCCTATAACCTACACCCGACCCTCTACCTGACCCTACCCTACCCTATACCCTATATCCGACCATCTACTCTACCCTACCCTACATTACTCTAACCAACACTTCAACCTTCCCTCTTCCCTACCTTACACTACTATACCTTACCTCTACCCTACCCTACCCTATAGCCTATACCCGACCCTCTACCCTACCCTACCCTACATTACTCTAACCTACCCTTCAACCTTCCCTCTTCCCTACCTTAAACTACAATTCCTTACCTCTACCCTACCCTACCCTACCCTACCCTATACCCGAACCTCTACCCTACCCTACCTTACACTACAATTCCTTACCTCTACCATACCCTACCCTACCCTACCCTTCAATCTTCCCCCTACCCTACCCTATACCCTATACCCAACCCTCCACCCGACCCTCCCCTACATTACTCTAACCTACCCTTCAACCTTCCCTCTTCCTTACCTTACACTACAATACCTTACCTCTACCCTACACTACCCTACCCTACCCTATACTCTATACTCTATACCCGACCCTACCCTACCCTATACCCTACCCTTCAACCTTCCCCCTTCCCTACCCCCTACCCTACCTTAACCTACATTACTATAACCAACACTTCAACCTTCCCTCTTCCCTACCATACACTACTATACCTTACCTCTACCCTACCCTACCCTATACCCTATACCCGACCCTCTACCCTACCCTACCCTACCCTACATTACTCTAGCCTACCCTTCAACCTTCCCTATTCCCTACCTTACACTACAATTCCTTAAATCTACCCTACCCTACCCTAAACCACCCTACCCTGTACCCGAACCTCTACCCTACCCTACCCTACCTTGCACTACAATTCCTTACCTCTACCATACCCTACCCTACCCTACCCTTCAACCTTCCCCCTACCCTACCTATACCCTATACCCGACCCTCTACCCAACCCTCCCTTTCATTACTCTAACCTACACTTCAACCTTCTCTCTTCCCTACCTCACACTACAATACCCTACCTCATACCTACAATAACCCTCTCTCTCTCTCTCTCTCTCTCTCCCTCCACCAAAGCTGCTGTGCATTCCTAGCTTCCCCTTGTATGGCTGCTGCAGAGGCTCAAGTATCAGTCAGTCTATGTGAGGGGCTGTTGGATGAGTTTATCTGTCAGGGATGAGTTTAGACATCATCGGTCCACTGGAGCCCCTGAAGATAGATAAGCTCACAGGGCCAGTGTTCTGTCCGTCTGTATGACACACCAGGCCAGCGATCACTCTGTGTACCGCTTCACTGGGGAAGGACAGAGGGGATGTCTGGCATACACAGTGAGGTAGGACCGAGCAGCACGCCGCTTGCAAAAAGGTGAGGTTGAGCAGACAACACAACAAAGGTGAGGTCCAGTACACAACAGAACCTCCCAGAGAGGGCACAGTGGGATAGAAGAACTGGAGACCCACAGGGAGAATTTCTGTTCCAGAATGTAGACCCACAGGGAGAAATTCTATTCCAGAATGTAGAATGACAGGGAGAAATTCTATTCCAGAAAGTAGACCCACAGGGAGAAATTCTATTCCAGAATGTAGACCCACAGGGAGAAATTCTTTTCCAGAAAGTAGACCCACAGGGAGAAATTCTATTCCAGAATGTAGACCCAAAGGGACAAATTCTATTCCAGAATGTAGGCCGACAGGGATCAATTCTATTCCAGAAAGTAGACCCACAGGGAGAAATTCTATTCCAGAATGTAGACCCACAGGGACAAATTCTATTCCAGAATGTAGACTGACAGGGAGAAATTCTATTCCAGAAAGTAGACCCACAGGGAGAAATTCTATTCCAGAATGTAGACCCACAGGGAGAAATTCTATTCCAGAATGTAGACTGACAGGGAGAAATTCTATTCCAGAAAGTAGACCCACAGGGAGAAATTCTATTCCAGAATGTGAACACACAGGGGGAAATTCTATTCCAGAATGTAGACCCACAGGGAGAAATTCTATTCCAGAATGTAGACCCACAGGGAGAAATTATATTCCAGAATGTAGACCCACAGGGAGAAATTATATTCCAGAGTGTAGACCCACAGGGAGACATTCTATTCCACTAAGTAGACACAGGGAGAAATTATATTCCAGAAAGTAGACACAGGGAGAAATTCTATTCCAGAAAGTGGACCCACAGGGAGTTACGTAATGACATACGGTAATGTTGCCTAATGAGTCATCCCGGGTACTTCTCTGTCGCCATTACTTTGATTACAGTCCAGGCAAAACGTCTGTTGCAAAAAAATGGCCAGAACTATTTAAGAATGAAGAAAATACCATGTCTATTTCTTCCAAATGTTAGACTACTGTCAAAGAATAAAGGCTAACACTATGGGGACTTGAGGTCAAAGAGTCATCGTAGAAATGGGTCCGTTCCAAAAATGGATATTAGACTACTGTACTCAATGAGAGGAATATAAGAATAGAGAGGTAGAGGGATGGAGAGAAGGATGGAGTGAAGGATGGAGAGAGGGATTGAGAGGGGAATAGAGGGAGTGATTGAGTGAGGGATGGAGAGAAGGATGAGAGATGGCTGGAGGGAGGAATGGAGAGGGGGATGCAGGGAGAGATGGATAGAGGGATGGAGAGAAGGATTGCGAAAAGGATGAGAGAGATGGATGTATGGATTGAGGGAGGGAGGGAGGGAGAGAGAGACAGAGAGAGAGAGAGAGAGAGAGATAAGGAGGGAGGGAGGGAGGGAGGGAGAGAGGGAGGGAGGGAGAGAGAGGGAGGGAGGGAGAGACATAGAGAGAGAGAGAGAGAGAGAGAGAGAGAGAGAGAGAGAGAGAGAGAGAGAGAGAGAGAGAGGGAGGGAGGGAGGGAGGGAGGGAGGGAGGAGCTTTGGGTTAGAGATTAATGCAGGGAATGGCTACATTCCCCCAAAATTAACAGGTTTATACAAATTGCATTAACATACATTTTGGAGCCATCACGCCTACAGGAGAATTGCTGCGTCCATAATTTAATTTGGGGGATTTTATTGGATTTTCGATGCAGCCCTAAGAGTCATCAATAATAATGCTTTGCTTATTTGAGGTGTTGTTGCCATAAAATGGACTTGGTCTTTAACCAGATAGGGATATCTTATTTATACCACCCCTACCTTGTCACAACACAACTGATTGTCTCAAACGCATTAAGAAGGAACGAAATTCCACAAATTATCTTTTAACAAGGCACACCTACTAATTGAAATTAATTCCAGGTGACTACCTCATGAAGCTGGTTGAGAGAATGCCAAGAGTGTGCAAAACTGTCATGAAGGCAAAGGGTGGCTATTTTGAAGAATCTCAAATATAAAATATATACTGTATATTTTGATTTGTTTAACACTTTTTTGGTTACTACATGATTCCATTTGTGTTATTTCAGAGTGATAATGTCTTCACGATTATTCTACAATGTAGAAAATAGTAAAAATAAAGAAAATCCCTGGAATGAGTAGGTGTGTCCACATTTTTGACTGGTACTGTATATGACCCAATACATCACACAATAATATATATTCTAATGTTTAAATTATAATTAAGCCCTTCTAAAGGATCCACATCACCATCATGAGAAATTAAGCTGCAAGTCAAAGCTCCTGAGTCCTTCTCCTCTCTCCTCTGGCTTGTCTGACCCACTGGAACATTTTTCATCAATAAATTAAAGATGATAGGGGATAAATGAACAATGCCTTTCCTCATAGCACATATCCACCAATGGGATCAATCCAAAGGTTCGCTTTGAAGTCATGGTGGAGGACGTATGGAGGAAGAGTCAGGAGGTTGGGGAGTCATGTCTTTATCGATATCAGACATCTTAAGATCTGTCACTCTTAGCGTATCACTGACTCATCCTATCATGGCTGCCAGAGGAAGAGAGGTCTATAGTGTCAGTGACAAGGGGATCTAGTGTATAGGCACTTCCTGAACAGGGAGTCAATAAGCTGCGATCTCTCTCTCTCTCTCTCTCTCTCTCTCTCTCTCTCTTCTCAAGACACACACACACACGCTGAGAGAAAATATGTGGAGATTAAATCAACACAAACTCCAGCGGCTTAGTAAAAATAAAAATAAAAAGAGAGAGAGAGATAAGGGGAGAGAGAGAGAAGCAGAGAGAGAGAGAGAGAGAGAAGGAGAGAGAGAGAAGAAGAGAGAGAGAGAGAAAGAGAGAGAGAGAGAAGGAGAGAGAGAGAGAGAGAGAGAGAGAGAGAGAGAGAGAGAGAGAGAGAGAGAGAGAGAGAGAGAGCGAGAGAGAGAGAGAGAGAGAGAGAGAGAGAGAGAGAGAGAGAGCGAGAGAGAGAGAGAGAGAGAGAGAGAGAGAGAGAGAGAGAGATTTACTTTTCTGTTTGATCTTCTCTTTCTTCTTTTTTTTGACAGGGAGAAAAACTTGATGCTTTCGCCAGCAGGTGCTTAATCCTCTTTGAATACTTTCTAGAGAGGAAACCACTTATCTCTCTCTCTCTCGATCTCTCTCTCTCTCTCTCTCTCTCGCTCTGCCGCTCATATTGAAAGCAGCTAGCAGATAGATTTTCTTCTTCTTTCCAGTAGATTTATTTTCTAATGTTGAAGTTTAACACTTGAGCAACTTGCAATTCATCATCCCTTTCTTGTCGATAATCCAAGAAACAGTCAATTTTGCTAAATGTGAATCTCTTTTCATGTATTTCTCACAGCAGCCCGATATCAGCGAGCGGAGCGACAGAATCTCAGGTGAGAACAGAGGAGTAGCCTAACAGTAAAATGCTTACTTACCTTTACCAACAATGCAAAGTTAAAGATAAGATATAAAAAATAAATAAAAAATGTAAATAGTGACACAAGGAATAAATACACAGTGAATACCAAATAACATTAATGAGTAAAAATATCATGGCTACATACAGGGAGTACTATTACCAAGTCTATGTGCAGACGTGGTGCATTGGTACCTCTTGCCATGTAGTAGCAGACAGAGCAGTTTACGGCTTGGGTGGCTGGAGTCTTTGACAATTTGTTGGGCCTTCCTCTGACACCGCCTGGTATTTAGATCTGGGATGGCAGGAAGTTCAGCCCCGGTGTTGTACTGGGCAGTACGCAGTACCCTCTGTAGCGCCTTAAGGTCAGATGCCGAGCAGTAGCCATACCAAGCGGTGATACAGCCAGTCATGATACTCTCAATGGTGAAGCAGGAGAATTTTTGAGGATCTGAGAGCCCATGCCAAATTCTTTTGGTTGAACCTGAGGCCGAAGAGGCGTTGTTGTGCCTTCTTCACAACTGTGTTGGTGTGTGTGGACCATGTTAATTCCTTAGTGATGTGGACACCGAGGAACTTGAAGCTCTCGACCCGGTCCACTACAGCACGGTCGATGTGGATAGTGGCATGCTTGACCCTCTGTTCCACACTTTTCTGCCGAGGCTACCGAAGGCTACCGAAGGCGACAGAGACAGAGAGAGAGCTGTGAAGGGATTTAGGGGTATCTCTGGCGGTGATATGGCACCTAGCTTTGTGTCTGAAAAGCTGCCTGGCATATCGATCCCACGGCCCTGTGATCTTTCATTACTCATCTGGTCAGAGCAGGCGTCTCATCAATCACACTGACTTACAGACTAACAGATTCAGACGTACACAGAGGAAATGAGAAAATAGCCGCAGGCTTGACGTCTTTCTTTAGACAAAGTTTAGAGTTTTGATCTGTGAGAGGAGTGTCATCCTGTCTGTCAGTTTAACCTTGCTACTGATGAGTGTCAGATGCACTGGGATTTACAACAGTTACTCTGAGACTCATAGAGCTGATACCTTATACAAAGAGAAGTGAATTGATCAGCTGGGATGTACAGTACACACAAAATGATCAAAAGTATTGCCGAACATCTCATTCCAAAATCATGGGCATTATTGTGGAGTTTGTCCCCCCATCCACTCATCTGGGAAGCCTTTCCACTAAATGTTGGAACATTGCCGCGGGAATTTGCTGCCATTCAGCCACGAGCATTAGTGAGGTTGGGTACTGATCTGGGTACTGATCTTGGGCAATTAGGCCTGGCTCGCAGTCTGCATTCCAATTCATCCCAAAGTTGTTTGATGTGGTTGAGGTCAGGGCTCTGTGCCGGCCAGTCAATTTCTTCAAAACCGATCTCGACAAACCATTTCTGTATGGGCTCGCTTTGTGAACAAGAGCACTGTCATGCTGAAACAGGAAAGGGCCTTCCCCAAACTGTTGCCACAAAGTTGGAAGCACAGAATGATCTAGAATGTCATTGTATGCTGTAGCGTTAACATTTTTGGGGCTTAGCCCGAACAATAGAAAATAGTCCCAGACCATTTTTCCTCCTTCACCAATTTTTTTGCTACGCATTGGGGCAGGTAACGTTCTCCTGGCATCCACCAAACCCAGATTCGTCTGTCAGACTGTCAGATGGTGAAGCTTGTTTCATCACTCCAGAGAAAGTGTTTCCACTGCTCCAGAGTCCAATGGTGGTGAACTTTACACCACTCCAGCCGACACTTGGCATTGTGCATGGGGATCTTAGGCTTGTGTGCGGTTTCTCGACAATGGAAACCCATTTCATGAAGCTCCCGACGAACAGTTCTTGTGCTGTTGTTGCTTCTAGAGGCAGTTTGGATCTCTGTAGTGAGTGTTGCAACCGAGGACAGACGATCGTCGGCGGTCCCGTTCTGTGAGCTTGTGTGGCCTACCAGTTCACGGCTGAGCCGTTGTTGCCCCTGGACATTTCCACTTCATAATAACAGCACTTCCAGTCGACCGGGGCAGCTCTAGCGAGGTAGAAATCTGACAAACTGACTTGTTGGAAAGGTTACACCCTATAACGGTGCCATGTTGAAAGTCACTGAGCTCTTCAATAAGACCATTCTACTGCCAATATTTGTCTATTGAGATTGCATGGCTGTGTCTCATCCTGTCTCTAAGAGGGACAACAACACTACTTGACAAAATAACAAAGTACTAGTTAAATGTGAAATTCAGTGGCATATCTATGATGCCAACACACATCCACCGAGGCTAGTCTGATCCTGAATTTACTCATATATTTCCATCCTGTGAGAGACGCAGACTCGGTCTCGATCTTTAAGTCTTTATTGAAGACTCATCTCTTCAGTAGGTCCTATGATCGACTGTATTCTGGCCCAGGTGTGTGAAGGTGAACGGAAAGGCACTGGAGAAACAAACTGCCCTTGCTGTCTCTGCCTGGCCGGTTCCTCTCTCTCCACTGGGATTCTCTGCCTTTAACCCTATTACAGGGGCTGAGTCACTGGCTAACTGGTGCTCTTCCGTACCGTCCCTAGGAGGGGTACACCACTTGAGTGGGTTGAGTCACTGATGTGATCTTCCTGTCCGGGTTGGTGCCCCCCTTTGGGGGTGATGCTGGTCATTTTTGAACATCTTGGCCATGTTCTGTTATTATCTCCACCCGGCACAGCCAGAAGAGGACTGGCCACCACACGTAGCCTGGTTCCTCTCTAGGTTTCTTCCTAGGTTCCGGCCTTTCTAGGGAGTGTTTCCTACCCACCGTGCTTCTACACCTGCATTGCTTGCATTTTGGGGTTTTAGGCTGGGTTTCTGTACAGCACTTTGAGATATCAGCTGATGTAAGAAGGGCTTTATAAATACATTAACATTATTGATTGATTGATCCTTCCTTCTCTCTCTTTCTTCTTCTCTTTCTCTCCCTTTCTCCCCCTCTTCTTACTCAATCTCCACCTACTTCCCCTCCCTCCCTCCCTCCCTCCCTCCCTCCCTCCCTCCCTCCCTCCCTCCCTCCCTCCCTCCCTCCCTCCCTCCCTCCCTCCCTCCCTCCCTCCCTCCCTCCCTCTCCTACTAAAGGTAATGTGAAGTCATGCATTTACAACAGAGCTGATTTGGAACACAGCCATCTGTCCACCATGTTGTCGAAGAGCAATGTAAAGTAAAAAAAACAGACACTGTGTTTCACTTTGAACTGTTTTCATCTTGGACCATGAACATGTAGATAAAGGGGACTTGCATAGGGCTGGGGCCAGAACCAGGGGGAAACAACGTAATTATATCTCTCGCTCGCTCTCTCGCTCTCCTGGAGAAGTTGGCAGACTCAGCATGCTATATTACCTTTCCCAGAGTGCATTGGTGTCGGGGTTGTTTGACTGAAAGCCACATCTCCCCTTGGAACCCTCAGATCATGTTTGGAGTGTCAGTACCGCAGTTCCGCTGTGTTTGTGTTTGAGACACGTTCTGGTAAACAACGTGTTTGTATGTGTGACTCTAAGAACATAAGGTCTCCGTAGCGATAGCGTCAGACAACACGGCTGGAGAGTGTGTGGGAATGTTTCAGGAGGATAGAGAAAAGGATGGTTGGCTGCCGAACAACGTCTTCAATTATTGATCAACACGGTGCCCAAATCACATGTCCCAGTTCCATAATATCCTCTATGTCAACACCGGAGTGGCACTGCTGTCACAGCCAATATTAACACTCAGTCACATGACAAAGGCCGAGTTTCATTCCATATGAGTGATATTTAGCTGATGATCATACAAATGGACTGCCATCACTCAATCACCTCAATACAAATGGACTGCCATAACTCATGTACCTCAGTACAAATGGACTGCCATCACTCATCTACCTCAATACAAATGGACTGCCATCACTCATGTACCTCAATACAAATGGACTGCCATCACTCATGTACCTCAATACAAATGGACTGCCATCACTCATCTACCTCGATACAAATGGACTGCCATCACTCATCTACCTCAGTACAAATGGACTGCCATCACTCATGTACCTCAATACAAATGCACTGCCATCACTCATCTACCTCAATACAAATGGACTGCCATCACTCATGTACCTCAATACAAATGGACTGCCATCACTCATGTACCTCAATACAAATGGACTGCCATCACTCATCTACCTCGATACAAATGGACTGCCATCACTCATCTACCTCAGTACAAATGGACTGCCATCACTCATGTACCTCAATACAAATGCACTGCCATCACTCATCTACCTCAATACAAATGGACTGCCATCACTCATGTACCTCAATACCTATGGACTGCCATCACTCATCTACCTCGATACAAATGGACTGCCATCACTCATCTACCTCAGTACAAATGGACTGCCATCACTCATGTACCTCAATACAAATGCACTGCCATCACTCATCTACCTCAATACAAATGGACTGCCATCACTTACACACCTCAGTACAAATGGACTGACATCACTCATCTACCTCAATACAAATGGACTGCCATCACTCATCTACCTCAATACAAATGGACTGCCATCACTGATCTACCTCGATACAAATGGACTGCCATCACTCATCTACCTCAGTACAAATGGACTGCCATCACTCATGTACCTCGATACAAATGGACTGCCATCACTCATCTACCTCAATACAAATGGACTGCCATCACTCATGTACCTCAATACAAATGGACTGCCATCACTCATCTACCTCAATACAAATGTACTGCCATCATTCATCTACCTCAGAGGCTATGTCAGTATAACATGGATCATACAGTGATGTCTTCTGAAACAGCTGCACAGGCTTTTATACAGTTAAAGTTAGTATATTGCAATCTCTCTCCATATTTCCTTGGAGAGAAAAGGATATGAAAGAGTAATATTACAGAGACTGATGATATCAGGCTCATGAGTAATAACCATGCCAATGCTGATCTATTCCACTGAGGTACTGGAACCTCAATATAGACCAATACATCCTACACAAACACACGCACATACATACACACACACACCAGGTCAACCGGCCATGTGTGCCTCTCATCTTATCCCCCTGATATCACTGACGGTTCCAAAATTACACCCTATTCACTACATTGTAAAACACCGGCTCCGACGCTCGTCAGATGTGGCAGGGCTTGCAAACTATACAGACTACAAAGGGAAGCACAGCCACGAGCTGCCCAGTGACACAAGCCTACTAGATAAACTAAATATCTTCTATGCTCGCTTCGAGGCAAGCAACACTGAAGCATACTGTACATGAGAGCATCAGATGTTCCAGATGACTGTGTGATCAAATCAAATCAAATGTATTTATATGGCCCTTCTTAAATCAGCTGATATCTCAAAGTGCTGTACAGAAACCCAGCCTAAAACCACAAACAGCAAGCAATGCAGGTGTAGAAGACTCATCTCTTCAGTGGGTCATATGATTGAGTGTAGTCTGGCCCAGGAGTGTGTGAAGGTGAACGGAAAGGCTCTGGAGCAACGAACCGCCCTTGCTGTCTCGGCCTGGCCAGTTCCCCTCTTTCCACTGGGATTCTCTGCCTCTAACCCTATTACAGGGGCTGAGTCAATGGCCTACTGGTGCTCTTTCATGCCGACCCTATGATTGGTGCGTCACTTGAGTAGGTTGAGTCACTGATGTGATCTTCCTGTCTGGGATGGCGCCCCCCCTTGGGTTGTGCCGTGGCGGAGATCTTTGTGGGCTATACTCGGCCTTGTCTCAGGATAGTAAGTTGGTGGTTGAAGATATTCCTCTAGTGGTGTGGGGGCTGTGCTTTGGCAAAATGGGTGGGGTTATATCCTTCCTGTTTGGCCTTGTCCGGGGGTATCATCGGATGGGGCCACAGTGTCTCCTGACCCCTCCTGTCTCCTGCCTCCAGTATTTATGCTGCAGTAGTTTATGTGTCAGGGGGCTAGGGTCAGTTTGTTATATCTGGAGTACTTCTCCTGTCTTATCCGGTATCCTGTGTGAATTTAAGTATGCTCTCTCTAATTCTCTCTTTCTCTCTTTCTTTCTCTCTCTCTGAGGACCTGAGCCCTAGGACCATGCCTCAGTACTATCTGGCATGATGACTCCTTGCTGTCCCCAGTCCACCTGGCCGTGCTGCTGTTCCAGTTTCAACTGTTCTGCCTGCGGCTATGGAATCCTGACCTGTTCACCGAACGTGCTACCTGTCCCAAACCATGTTGGCCATATTCAGTTATACTCTCCACCCGGCACAGCCAGAAGAGGACTGGCCACCCCTCATAGCCTGGCTCCTCTCTAGGTTTCTTCCTAGGTTTTGGCCTTTCTAGGGAGTTTTTCCTAGCCAATGTGCTTCAACACCTGCATTGCTTGCTTTTTGGGGTTTTAGGCTGGGTTTCTGTACAGCACTTTGAGATATCAGCTGATGTACGAAGGGCTATTTTTATAAATGTGATGATGATGAGAAGCACGGTGGCTAGGAAAAACCTGAAGGTTGAATAACTGTCTGGTATAGCAACTGCGTACTGCCCAGTACATCACTGGGGCCAAGCTTCCTGGCATCCAGGACCTCCATTCCAGGCGGTGTCAAAGTAAGGTCCAAAACAGTGCAAATAATCCAGCCAACCTAGTCACCCAGGGCCTCAACATCATGTTCTAAATCTGTTGTGAGCAGAACCTAAGCAATCAGCATTAACTACTAGCAAGTGATGGCATTCACAGCCGACCTCTCAGACGAGCTCCAGCTAGCCGTTTCTACACAATAGGATGCATGTTCTCTTGTCTGGAATGGGCTTTTCAATTACCCACAACTTTTTCCATCTGAATCAAAGTGGGGAGGCTCAAGCGGGTAATGGAATTCATTGTGCGATTGCAGCATTAAAAAGCCTGTCTGATTGCCTGGTACTGTATGCTGGATCTGAAGGCTCCTTGGAAGGGTGGGAGAGAGACTGGGAGGGAGGGAGAATGGGAGGGAGAATGGGAGAGAGGGAGAATGGGAGGGAGGGAGAATGGGAGGGAGGGAGAGAGAGAGATAGGGAGGGAGGGCGGGAGGGAGGAAGGGAGAATGGGAGGGAGGGCGAGACAGTGTATGTTGAAGTGTTAGAGGTGTCAGGGAGGAGAGGAGTTGAGGGAAGAAGAGCAGGAGAGGCGAGGAAGATAGGAGAGGAGAAGATGGGAGGAGTGTGTGTTGAAACAGCCTATCAGTGATGTATGTGACGAGGAACCTATGGGTTTGGCTCATGCAGACAACAGATAGAAATAGGTAATGGAGAGTAAAGAAACAAATATAACCAAATAAAGCCCTGTGCTGTCCAACATGGTCTATTTATTGACTATTGTTAGGTTCTTATTTTCAGAGTAAATAACTCAATGGACGCTAGAGAAGCTTAGCCAAGTTTAATTCTTCCCAAAGTGTCAATACAGCTGCATTCAGACATCATGTTTCCACCACCACAAGGTATATTTACTCCAATTTAGGCACTCCTCCTCCTCTCCAGTCCTTCCATCTGTTATGGTCCGGCAGGAAGAGGAAGTGATGTGTTAATAAACCATTCCTTCTCCCTTAAGGTCACCTGACCTCAACCCCTTGATGTCTAATCCAAAACTCTCCACCCGTATCACCTATAGTACTCCTGTGACTGCCTCCTGTCCACCCAGCACATTCCAAAGCCATCTGTCTCCTACAGATAACCATTAACTTCTGATGTAACAACCATTCGCTATCACCCCTCAGATACTATAGTATTACTGATGTACCAACCATTCTCTATCACTCACACTATAGTATTACTGATGTACCAACCATTCTCTATCACTCATACTATAGTATTACTGATGTACCAACCATTCTCTATCACTCAGATACTATAGTATTACTGATATAACAACCATTCTCTATCACTCAGATACAATAGTATTACTGATGTACCAACCATTCTCTATCACTCAGATACTATAGTATTACTGATATAACAACCATTCTCTATCACTCAGATACTATAGTATTACTGATGTACCAACCATTCTCTATCACTCCTCAGGTACTATAGTATTACTTCTGATCTACTGTATCATGTCTCTTGTATAGACATTTTAAAAGTTTACTCCAGAATCCAACACTATATACACAAAAAGATACGTCCCTCATCACAACACCGAGACATCTGAACACCAACGTGCACAGAAATACCCATCTTTTTTTAGACTATGTCTCAAAAGGATTTAGTGCCGAGGTATACTCTCCCTCTCCCTCTCCCTCTCCCTCTCCCTCTCCCTCTCCCTCTTCCTCTCTGTCTGTGTGGCATGTCCTGGGTAAGCTTTACCTGCAGCTATCTACATTCCCTGGCGTGATACTGTGTGAGTCACTAGCAACACATCAGTCCCTGGGCTGCAGGGGGCTTTATTGTGGGTTTAAGAGGAGAGGGGACATCCAGTACAGTGCTTATACAATCTTCTAGAACACACCACAACACGCAGTGATCATGCTACAAGTTATAGCGCTTCACCGGTGATTCCTCGCGGTAGGTTTAATCACTTTTTAAACAGTTCATTTTAAAGTGTTGCTGTGCTGTTATAAAACTCTGAGCTGTTGATATCAAAGTGTTAATACATAAGCTTCTTGGCTGGAGCCTCTGTAACTACGGAAACGCTCAGTGCTTTTCTGTTTTATGCTTTGCATAAGCAGTAGTCCTTAAACGGTCTATACCAATTTGAGAAAAATGGGTATTAACGGTTCTCTAGTCTATAATGAGGGAATTATTCAGAGCGTCCTAGAGCTCAGCCATTTAAATCGTCCATTTTATTAGATTATTAGACAAACTGGATAAGAAACAATGTGATAATTTCAGCTCGACCAAAACAAGTCTTGAGCTAGCTGTTCAGAGACAGAGAGTGAGAGAGAGAGATGGAGAGAGAAAGAGTGAGCGAGAGGCGGAGAGAGAGAGAGTGATTAAAATTAGGCCTTTGAATCTTTACTCTCTTTATAAGAACCTGTCATTACTGCTACCCAAATCATCAAGCAAAAAATATACCATTACATCAGATGTTACTTGTACAGAAACATAGAAACAGAATGACTAGAACGACCACAACGGGATATTTATTTCCTATTTCTATGGTACCAACAGCTTTTGTATAATATCAAGGCATAATACAAATAGATTCTTTAAAGATTAGAGGATTACAGAAATACAACGTAATTAATAGTTTGCGTGACTCCAATTACTTAAAAAACAGATAACGCCTGTTCTCTGTACCTTTTCCAATCCCATTCTTCGTTCTCATTATAAACCTATCAGCTCCAAAGAGCAGTCCCACAGAGCCCTGTCGGCCATGTCTCGACCATATCTCGGCCACGTCTCGGCCACGTCTCGGCCATGTCTCGGCCATGTCTCGGCCATGTCTCGACCATGTCTCGGCCATGGTAGCTAGTTAATCTTCAAGTCCTACTGTGTGCTGTTGCACCGCAGGTCATCCTACAACAACATCAGCTTACTGTCCTAAAGGCTAAAGGATCCCTGAGGGGCTGGATAATTGGGGAAGACCTTTGGTTAGACTTTAGTCCGGTCACTGCGCGCGCACACACACACACACACACACACACACGCACACACGCACACACACGCACACACACACACACACACGCGCACACACACACACACACACACACATGCACACACAAGCACACACACACAAGCGCACACGCACACACACACACAAGCGCACACGCACGCACACACACACGCACATGCACGCACACACACAAGCGCACACACACACGCACACACACAAGCGCACACGCACATGCACGCACACACATACGGACACACATGCGCACATGCACACACACACACGTGCACTCACGCACACACAGAGACAAGCACAGACACATACTGTAATACTTGTACACTTTTCTATTTGATTGAGCAGCAGCTGCCATTTTGAATAATTATCTGTAATGGATCATGGATGGATAATGGCTTTATTGTAGGCACTGTGTTTGGAGGTCTTGGGCTATCAATGAGCTAAGGTCATTCTTATCTAACCTTTACGTAAGTCATTGAGAACAAATCATATTCTACAACAATTTGCTGACATTTCCATTCAACCATTATAGGATGTAAATACAGTGGGGAAAACAACTATGTTAGGTTTTCTTTAAGAAGCCCTCCTGTTCTCCACTCATTACCTGTATTAACTGCACCTGTTTGAACTCGTTACCTGTATAAAAGACACCTGTCCACACACTCAATCAAACAGACTCCAAGCTCTCCACAATGGTCAAGACCAGAGAGCTGTGTAAGAACATCAGGGTTAAAATTGTAGGCCTGCACAAGGCTGGGATGGGCTACAGGACAATAGGCAAGCAGCTTGCTGAGAAGGCAACAACTGTTGGCGCAATTATTAGAAAATGAAAGAAGTTCAAGATGACGGTCAATCACCCTCGGTCTGGGGCTCCATGCAAGATCTCACTTCGTGGGGCATCAATGATCATGAGGAAGGTGAGGGATCAGCCCAGAACTACACGGCAGGACCTGGTCAATGACCTGAAGAGAGCTGACCCATTAGTAACACACTACGCCGTCATGGATTAAAATCCTGCAGCACACGCAAGCTCCCCCTGCTCAAGCCAGCGCATGTCCAGGCCAATCTGAAGTTTGCCAATGACCATCTGGATGATCCAGAGGAGGAATGGTAGAAGGTCATGTGGTCTGATGAGACAAAAATAGAGCTTTTTGGTCTAAACTCCACTCGCTGTGTTTGGAGGAAGAAGGATGAGTACAACCCCAAGAACACCATCCCAACCGTGAAGCATGGAGGTGGAAACATCATTCTTTAGAGATGATTTTCTGCAAAGGGAATAGGACGACTGCACTGTATTGAGGGGAGGATGGATGGGGCCATCTATCGCAAGATCTTGGCCATCAACCTCCTTCCCTCAGTAAGAACATTGAAGATGGGTCATGGCTGAGTCTTCCAGCATAACAACGACCCAAAACACACAGCCAGGGCAACTAAGGAGTGGCTCCGTAAGAAGCATCTCAAGGTCCTGGAGTGGCCTAGCCAGTCTCCAGACCTGAACCCAATAGAAAATCATTGGAGGGAGCTGAAAGTCATTATTGCCCAGCGACAGCCCCGAAACCTGAAGGATCTGGAGAAGGTCTGTATGGAGGAGTGGGCCAAAATCCCTATTGCAGTGTGTGCAAACCTGATCAAGAACTACAGGACACGTATGATCTCTGTAAGTGCAAACAAAGGTTTCTGTACCAAATATTAAGTTCTGCTTTTCCGATGTATCAGTGGTGGTTAAGGGCGCTGTACTGCATTGCCAGCTGTGCCATCAGAGACTCTGGGTTCCCGCCCAGGCTCTGTCGTATCCGGCCGCGACCGGGAGGTCTGTGGGGCGACGCACATTTGGCCTAGCGTCGTCTGGGTTAGGTAGGGTTTGGCCGGTAGGGATGTCCTTGTCTCATCGCGCACCAGCGACTCCTGTGGCGGGCCGGGCGCAGTACGCGCTAACCAAGGTTGCCAGGTGCACAGTGTTTCCTCTGACACATTGGTGCGGCTGGCTTCCGAGTTGGATGCGCACTGTGTTAAGAAGCAGTGCTGCTTGGTTGGGTTGTGTATCGGAAGACGCATGACTTTCAACCTTCGTCTCTCCCGAGCCCATACTGGAGTTGTAGCGATGAGACAAGATAGTAGCTACTAAAAACATTTGGATACCACGAAATTGGGGATAAAAAAGGGGGTAATAAAATAATAATAATAAATAAATAAATCATACAATGTGATTTTATGGATTTTAAAATTACATGCTTTATAAGTAGGAAAACTTGCTAAATCGGCAGTGTATCAAATACTTGTTCTCCCCACTGTATATACAGTAAATCTCTTAAAATCTACAAGAGAGACCGATTGGAATTATCAGTGAAATTATTAGCCTGTGTTAAAATGGAGGGCATACTATGAATATTTGTGGCATTAATTTGTAAAATACAATTATATTTTATGATAAATTATTTGTGATCTGTCAGGAATGAAAACCTTTGCTGCTAACAACTTGGAGGCAATTTAAAACAGATGAAGCTTGGCTGGAGAGTCAGCTCTGATTTTAAAAAGTCTCTGACCCCACTCCTCTTCTTTTCCTGACTTCTCTCTCTCTCTCTCTCTCTCCCTCTCTCTCTCTCCACTCTCTCTCTCTCTCTCTCTCTCGCTCTCTCGCTGCTGTTTCTCTCTCTCTCTCCCTCTCTCTCTCTCCCTCTCTTTCCCTCTCTCTCTCTCTCTAGCTGCTGTTTCTCTCTCTCTCTCTCCCTCTCTCTCTCTCCCTCTCTCTCTCTCTCTCTCTCTCTCTCTCTCTCTCTCTCTCTCTCTCTCTCTCTCTCTCTCTCTCGCTCCTGTTTCTCTCTCTCAGACACACATTCCTCTAGACTGTAAAGCAGCTGAAATTGGTGCATGGCCTTCATGTTGTGTGAACAGATGGCGAGGTTGAAGCAGTGTACATCCAACAGCTCGTTGCAACACGCTCACTTCAGAGATGAGGGGAGTCTTTAAGGAGAGACAGGCACTCAATCTCTTGGCGCAGTAGTATCCTCTCTTCATCCCTGTCTCCCTCTCTCCTCAACATCACTACTTTCACACCACATCAACACATTCCTCTGCCACCTTTCCAAGGAAGTTTGGTAAATCTATAGTCGATGGCCATCTTTTCTGATTATTATGTAAATAAGTAAACAACAACAACAACAACAGCATAAGGACGTCATGAGATGTTGGGATGCACAGCTGATTCACACAGGGTTTCCATGACACAGTGACACACACGTGTCAGACAGACATGGTTTTTATTAAGTATTTATTAAGATTCACTTCGTTGTGAGAGAAATGTGTGACAGATAACTGTAGAAGACAAGGGACGTACTATGTATGTATTATAGATGTGCCTCTGTTAGAAACGTACGATCTGATTCAACCATTTACATTGTGGGTCACGATTTAGAAACATCACAGCAGTTTAACTCTAGTCCTGGAGTCAGCCAATGAAGTACTTATCAGCTTAGAACCAGGGAGAAGCATCAGTAACTGAAATATTAGTTTAGAACCAGGGAGAAGCATCAGTAACTGAAAAATTAGTTTAGAACCAGAGAAAAGCATCAGTAACTGAAATATTAGTTTAGAACCACGGAAAGGCATCAGTAACTGAAATATTAGTTTAGAACCAGGGAGAAGCATCAGTAACTGAAATATTAGTTTAGAACCAGGGAGAAGCATCAGTAACTGAAATATTAGTTTAGAACCAGGGAGAAGCATCAGTAACTGAAATATTAGTTTAGAACCAGGGAAAAGCATCAGTAACTGAAATATTAGTTTAGAACCAGGGAGAAGCATCAGTAACTGAAATATTAGTTTAGAACCAGGGAGAAGCATCAGTAACTGAAATATTAGTTTAGAACCAGGGAGAAGCATCAGTAACTGAAATATTAGTTTAGAACCAGGGAGAAGCATCAGTAACTGAAATATTAGTTTAGAACCAGGGAGAAGCATCAGTAACTGAAATATTAGTTTAGAACCAGGGAGAAGCATCAGTAACTGAAATATTAGTTTAGAACCAGGGAGAAGCATCAGTAACTGAAATATTAGTTTAGAACCAGGGAGAAGCATCAGTAACTGATATAACAGTTTAAAACCAGGGAGAAGGGAAATTACTTGAACTACTACAGTAAGGAGTCACTGTAAATACACCGAGGCCCCTGAAAACCTGGCAATTTAGTAGTAAAACTAACAATGTAGTGCTGGATGTCATCTCCCTGCCGAGGGTTAGATAGGAGCACAGTGTAGACTGAAGGGTTAGTCCCATGTGGCTCAGTTTGTAGAGCATGGCACTTGCAAAAGCTATAGGGCACACAGTAGTAGTCTAAAAGATAGCTTACGATGTGTAGCATGATGTAGTCCCCTAGTCGTGGAGCGCTGTCGATGCGAACCAGGATTCCATCCCTGATGGTGGTGCTGAAGCCCACAGCCAGACGGTCGGTACGCGTGCTGGGCCTCTCGTTGTTAGGCCACGTATACGTGATCAGACCCCCGCCCTTACCGAAGATATACGTGGTACCAGCTGCAGAGAGACAGGGAGAGAGATGTTTTAGAAAAACTATATTGGTACATTTCAGCTAATGTAGATAGCAAAATCAATGCTCAAGTTGAAAAACATCACCTCATGGAAAGAGAGAGAGGGAGAGAGGGGTTGAAAGGGAGCGAGAGAGAGAGAGAGAGAGAGAGAGAGAGACAGACTGAGAGAGAAAGAGAGAGATACTGAGAGAGAAAGAGAGACCGAGAGAGAGACTGAGAAAGAAAGAGAGAGAGAAAGAGAGAGAAAGAGAGCGAGAGACCGAGAGAGAAAGAGAGCGAGAGACCGAGAGAGAGAGAGAGAAAGAGAGAGAGACCGAGAGACAGAGCGAGAGACCGAAAGACAAAAAGAGAGGTACAAGCTTATCGGTCTAGAACACTACTACTTGGGATCAACCCATGACATGAATTGAAATTGGAATTGGCAACACAGAAATCTTAATTTGAATTGAAATGTAATTAAAGGAAGTAGAATTTAATTAATACCAATTCAAATAAATTCAACTGAGACATGTAACATATGAGTCTCATTCCTTTGACCAATACCTCAATACATTTACTATTTCAAATATTAGGTTGATGATAACTCTGTATTTTTGTCATGGGATGTTAGGTTGTTTCGTTCCATTCTGGAGTGTTTTAACTTAATGCATTCTGGGATATATACAGTACGTGTATTTTTTAAATTGAATAACATATTATTATGAATTATGAACTATTATAGACAACCTACACAATTACATAACAATATTTTCAGACCACTGTAATTATTTAAAACTTTAAAGAATTTGTTTAAAAAAATGAAATGTAAGAATGTAACATAGTATTGGTAACTATAAATTCTGTCAGAAATAAATGTGATTTATGGAATACATTATCCATTTGAATTTAAATTAATTAACATCTGTGGGGTTTGGCAAATTCAAAATCAATTCCAATTCAAGAATTGAATTGGAATTTAAGACCAATTTCCAACTCAATTCAGAAATGACCCCAACCCAGAAACCAGGGATGGTGCGGTCACATTTCACATTTCTCCTCCAAAGTGGATTCACCTTGTTTGGGATAAAGGCCATAAAACCAAATCCTCCCAAATCACTTAGTCAATGGTGTAAAGGCAAGTCCTCCATGTTCTAAATACTAATTTAATTCAGAAAGTCTACCACATGAGGTGGGAGACGACAGATCCCAGGGTGCATTTTCTGACCTAAAGCAACTCTTTAAAATAGTCCCTGCCTGGGAATAACAGGCGCAGAGGCCAACAATCGAATAAGTCTCCCAATCCTCATGTATTATACATAAGCCTGCAAACCAAGAACAAAGGCCGGTAGTAGGAAAAAAATCGAAGAACCTTCCTCTGGTTTAATATAACATATGCAGAGTGAGAAAAAGGGTAGAAAGCCTGAAATACATTGTCTACTAGAGAGAGAGAGAGACACAGGCAGGCAAGCAGGCAGGCAGGCAGGCAGGCAGGCAGGCAGGCAGGCAGGCAGGCAGGCAGGCAGGCAGACAGACAGACAGACAGACAGACAGACAGACAGACAGACAGACAGACAGACAGACACTGAGCAAGAAAGACAGACAGAGAGAGACACGGACAGAGAGAGATACAGACAGAGATAGACACAGGCAGAGATAGACAGACAGAGAGAGACACAGACAGAGTGAGACATAGACAGAGAGAGACACAGACAGAGAGAGACACAGACAAAGAGAGAACCAATCTGGTCTGTCTGAGTGGCCAGAAACAATCTGGTCTCTCTGAGTGGTCAGAAACAATCGGGTCTCTCTGAGTGGTCAGAAACAATCGGGTCTCTCTGAGTGGTCAGACACAATCTGGTCTCTCTGAGTGGTCAGAAACAATCGGGTTTGTCCTGCAGACTGAAGACCCAAGAGACTCAGGAACATACGGATGTAGAGCGAGAGGGAAGAGAGAGAGAGAGGGAAGAGAAAGAGCAAGCGAGAGAGAGAGAGAGAGAGAGAGAGAGAGAGAGAGAGAGAGAGAAAGAGAGAGAGAGTCAGGAGGGAAAGAGAGAGAGAGAGAGACAGGAGGGAGAGAAAGAGAGGAAGAGAGACAGAATAGGAGAGAGAGAATAGAGGGATGGAGAGAATAGAGAGAGAAAGAGAGAGATGTGATCGAAGCCACCAGGTAACTGTCTCGAACCTGCCTTCAGGCACAGAGTTAAGACCATGTAATAAACACACTCTTCTGGAACCTATTGGACTTGATCAGACACTATTAGATGTTTTGTAAGCCCAAGCCAGAACAGTCCATAGGGAAGGCGCCTATGTCCTGTTTCTATAGCATGAGGCAGCATAATGTACACACGTGGACAGGACACTAATGTGAGATGTTTTAGTCCTACATATAATAATAATAATATACATATTTATCTTCAGCCCTACATATTGTATACAATGAGCATTCTTCAAAATGGTATAGTTCACAAAGCCCAGGAAGCTCTGGCTCATACTGTTAGACAGTGAGACAGCTGTAAGCCTTCAGCTAGGTCAGGCTGGATCTGGCCTTGCTTTGTCATACCTGAAATGTTCCCTCCCTCCCTCCCTCCCTCCCTCCCTCCCTCCCTCCCTGCCAGCTGAATTCAGATCAGTCGTGGAGTAAAATGTCGCTATAGTGTGCGTGTATGAACTATATGTGTGTGTACTATATGTGTGTGTGTGTGTGTGTGTGTCTCTGCAGGCATTGTTTGAAACAATGTTTTTTATCTAAACATTTCAACAATAGGAGGGCATATACAACATGACGATACCCAAACAACAGGTGATTTTCCCTAGGTTGGGGATAAAAAATATATATTAAAACAATTCTTTATAGCCCTTACACCCAAAGGAGAGCTGCTCTCCTCATGCCATCCTCTTATTGAAAGGTTAATTCTACTCTTTAAGTTGGGCCCTTTGCTTATGACTTAAACAGATTAATTTTCTACCCCACTTAATAACTAATGCGGTGGGCTAAATCTAGTGTTTCTTGGTGGTCTTAAACAAATCTACTGTGAAACAAAAGTGTACACTTCACACACATGTTTATTGACTTGAATAAATAATATAAAGTTATTATTATTATCAGAAGCTTTATAATTATGACATAGGGTCATAAATCACACGTTTGACATCTACTCTATTCTCTCTCATCTAGATTAATGAGCCAAATCTCTTTTTCGTTCGCTTTCATACTCAAAAGGAGTTTCCTTGCAAATCATTCTATTTGCACATTCAGATCGAAATGTTAGTTCATTAATATCATCACACCTTTTGAGTTTCTTTGTCCATGACATGAAATTATTCTAAAGAATTCAAGAAATAGGTTGTAGCTACATTTGTTTTGTTCCCTTGCCTGTTTGCCTGTGAGCCAGCGCCACAGATGTTAGAACATTGAGACATGATATTATGTGTGTAACAAATCTGAGTAGGTTGATGTGTATGATATTGGATGTGATATAGTGAGAGTGTGTAGAACATCTGTATAAGAGTAAGACTATAATGTGTGATGTCCAAATAATTAATAACTTTGCCAATTTGCATGGTTGAGTATCTAGGTGTGTAACATGTAGTGCGTATAGCCTTAATATTAATACGATAATTGTAATCCATATTGTATCATTGTATCATAATTACCTTTAACATCAATGAAAAACACATCCCAGCGTTTCCATAGCAATTGATATATTCCTATTCTGATATCTTCCCCTTGCTTGTTGTAAACATATATTAACTTGTAGACAAATACATAAAAAAGATAGACAAACAGTAAACACATTAAATTATAAAACAGTTCTCGACAATAGAGAGAGAGAAGTGTCATGACGTTGGCCTGGGGGATAGGTTTATGACAGTCATAAATACCTCTTTCCACCTCTTTCCCCCTTTTTCCTCTCTCTACCCTACTGATGTGAAATTTGAAAATCCCTTGGTTAACATAGAGATTCTGGGAACATCAGAAGGTGGGGGGAAATGAACTATATTCTGGTAATCTGACCAATTGAACATATGCGGTGGTACTTAATTAATATGATGTCAGTTCGGTTGTCATCTGAGACATTCTCATCAATGATGAGATGACATAAACTCTACAGTGGAAAGTCTACACATCAGAGTTATTGGATTCACATGGAATTGTTGTTCAATTTAAATGTTTGAATATAACTATTGGTGAAGAGATTAAATGTAATTTTAGCTTCCAAATGAGAGATTTGGGTTTTCATAAGGTTAGGGCTCTGCTCAATCAGTGGCCCGCCCCTGTGAAGAGACATGGGCTATAAAACTTTTCAAACACGCCCTCCCCTCCCTTCCTATATAAAGCCTTGATGAAAAAATCACCTCCTGTTCCAAGTACGTGAGGTCTGCAGCCTCTGCGTTAAAAGGACTAACATGTCAACTACAGAACTAAGCCAACCTCAGCGTGAGCTTTGTTTGCGAATGGTATGAACTTTGAACTCTTATTCACTACAGAAGTGATACCTCCCAGCAGTTGAGTTAGCAACAGTAGCTGCAAACGTAGGCAAGGAAAGAACAGACAAAGTATCCCGTCTATCACACAACGACGTTACTACAACGTACCCAATTGACCACATTGGTCAAGACATTCTTCAAAGGACAAAGACTCGGTTTGGCAACACGGCCTTCCATTTACCACCAACCTACCGAAGCGCAGCTCAGAGTAAATATTTATTAAATTTTCCTTTTCCAAATGGGCGGTAATTTAGAATGCATAAGATATTGTATTTACGATAGCACAGGTTCCCCCTTTGCTCCTCAGTCTTCCCGCTCTTTCACTCAAACCCAGCCCCTTTTCTTTTGTGTAACCAGCTGTCATATCTGTTCCGCCCGCTAGGGACGGTTTCCTTTATGACGTAATTTGTAATCAAGTTATGATTTAATTATGCGTATGTGTAATTCTGTGTGATTAGTTAGGTATTTAGTAAATAAATAGTTAAACCCAATTTTGCATTGCTGATTCAACTTGTTAGCCAGGGTTCGTGAAGATAACCAAGAATTTACAACTTTCTGATGAGACTGAATTAAGGTGACAATTATTATTGACTGCTATTGATGTAAAATATTACTAGGTCTTTAAGAGTTTATTCGGAAGATAACAGCTCTATAAATATTATTTAGTGGTGGCCCGACTCTCTAGTTAATTACATTTACATGATTCGCTCAATCAGGTAATATTAATTACGGAGAAAGAATTTTATAGAATAGCATGTCATATCACTTAATCCGGCATAGCCAAAGACACAACAGAAGAGAAGAGAAAAAAGAGAAAGAGAGAGTGAGAGAAAAGAGCGAGATCAGGTGTGTGTGTGTATGTATAAGTCCGTATGTGTAAGCGAGCATGTAATTGAGTACATGTGTGCTCACACAACTTTTCCAGTGTTGCATGGATTCCGGCCAGAGCACTAGCCTCTGCTTAAACGGTAAATAAAATGTCAGTGTCTGTAGATTAATCTGTTTTTCTTTTTTTTGTCGGTGTAAAGTTCTTTTGTGAGGTAGTCGGATCTTTTCGTGATGGAGTATGTTGTTCCTCCATAGCATAAAGCTGTTGGTACTCGTTGATTTCCCTCAGGATCTCCTTAGTATCCAGGTTGGTACGCATCGATTTCCCTCAGGATCTCCTTAGTATCCAGGTTGGTACTCATCGATTTCCCTCAGGATCTCCTTAGTATCCAGGTTGGTACTCATTGATTTCCCTCAGGATCTCCTTAGTATCCAGGTTGGTACTCGTCGATTTCCCTCAGGATCTGTTTAGTATCCAGGTTGCTACTCGTTGATTTCCCTCAGGATCTCCTTAGTATCCAGGTTGGTACTCGTCGATTTCCCTCAGGATCTCTTTAGTATCCAGGTTGGTACTCGTCGATTTCCCTCAGGATCTCTTTAGTATCCAGGTTGGTACTCGTCGATTTCCCTCAGGATCTCCTTAGTATCCAGGTTGGTACTCGTCGATTTCCCTCAGGATCTCTTTAGTATCCAGGTTGGTACTCGTCGATTTCTCTCAGGATCTCCTTAGTATCCAGGTTGGTACTCGTTGATTTCCCTCAGGATCTCCTTAGTATCCAGGTTGGTACTCGTCGATTTCCCTCAGGATCTCTTTAGTATCCAGGTTGGTACTCGTTGATTTCCCTCAGGATCTCCTTATTATCCAGGTTGGTACTCGTCGATTTCCCTCAGGATCTCTTTAGTATCCAGGTTGGTACTCGTCGATTTCTCTCAGGATCTCCTAGTATCCAGGTTGGCTCTGACTGCAACCAGTTGTTTTGTGAAAAGATAACAATGAGTCTTTCCCACGACAACGACAGGTGTCTGTAGTACAGCCAGCTAGCACTCGCGGAATCCACAGAAAGGAAGGACCAGAAACCTGCAGTCCCAACCGTAAAGGCTAATGGCGTCGTGGAATCCTTAGCAACACAACTTTAGTTCTGAATAAAATAGATTTAATTAAACATGTTTTAAATAAACAACATACCAAGTGTAGACAGTACAATGTTCTGTTGTGCTCTGATGACGTATCTGATGACGTATCGCTATCTACTTTGTTTCTACATACATAGGTTTTAATGCCTCCTTTCTCCTCTCCTCTCCTCTCCTCTCCTTTCCTCTCCCTCCTCTCCTTTCTTCTCCTCTCCTCTCCTCTCCTCTCCTCTCCTCTCCTCTCCTCTCCTCTCCTCTCCTCTCCTCTCCTCTCCTCTCCTCTCCTCTCCTCTGTCCAGGCCAGTTCATGTCCCAATGAGTCTAATTCACCTAAATTTCAGCAACTTCATTACCAAAGTCATTAGAGCAATACGACAATAAACAACATTACAATTTAGCATTTTTAAATGTTTACCATATTTTAGCATAATACTGGTGACTTCACCTCTAATTATTTTGTATAGTATGATGGCTGTATTTATAGTGAACTTCATAGACTACTATTCCTGTGCGTTTAACCCGGAGGTGCTGGCTTACACAAGCTACTCCAGGAGCACATGGACCCTGATGATCAGAGACAATTAGACAAAATCAGCACAACTCAACACTGAGTAGGACTCAGAGAGGATGCTTCCATGGTGATGATAACTCTACTGCATTACCACGCCTCAGCAACGGAGCACTAATGACATGTCTGCAAGTTCTGAGACAGCCACCTCGCTAATATGGACTCACACAGAGACAATTAACTGAACTAAAAGCCTCCAACTCACAGAGATAGAGAGAGAGAGCAACTTCATGCAGGGAGATAGGGAGAGCGAGGGAGACAGAGAGAGAGATAGAGAGAGAGAGAGCGAGAGAGAGAGAGAGAGAGAGAGAGAGAGCGAGAGAGAGAGAGAGAGAGAAGAGAAGAGAGAGCGAGAGAGAGAGAGAGAGAGAGAAGAGAAGAGAGAGAGAGAGTGAGAGAGAGAGAGAGAGAGAGAAGAGAGAGAGGAGAGAGAGAGAGAGAGAGAGAGAGAGAGAAGATAGAGAGAGAGGGAGAGAGAGAGAGAGAGAGGGAGAGAGAGAGAGAGAGAGGAGGCAGGAAAAGCAGAGGAGTGGGGTCAGAGATTAAAATATGGAAAAGGAAATCAAAGCATTTTTATAGACCAGAGAGAGAGAGAGAGGGAAGAGAGAGAGAGAGAGAGAGAGAGAGAGAAGAGAGAGAGAGGGAAGAGAGAGAGGGAATAGAAAGATGGAAGAGAGAGAGGGAAGAGAGAGAGAAGAGAGAGAGAAGAGAGAGAGAGAAGAGAGAGAGAGGGAAGAGAGAGAGGGAAGAGAAAGAGGGAAGAGAGAGAGGGAAGAGAGAGAGAAGAGAGAGAGAGAAGAGAGATAGAGAAGAGAGAGAGAGGGAAGAGAGAGAGAGGGAAGAGAGAGAGGGAAGAGAGAGAGAGAGAGAGGGAAGAGAGAGAGGGAAGAGAGAGAGGGAAGAGATAGAGAGAAGAGAGAGACAGAAGAGAGAGAGGGGGAAGAGAGAGAGGGAAGAGAGAGAGGGAAGATAGAGAGGGAAGAGAGAGCGAGAAGAGAGAGAGAGAGGGAAGAGAGAGAGGGAAGAGAGAGAGGGAAGAGAGAGAGAGGGAAGTGAGAGAGGGAAGAGAAAGAGGGAAGAGAGAGAGGGAAGAGAGAGAGAAGAGAGAGAGAGAAGAGAGATAGAGAAGAGAGAGAGAGTGAAGAGAGAGAGGGAAGAGAGAGAGGGAAGAGAGAGAGGGAAGAGAGAGAGAGAAGAGAGAGAGAGAGGGAAGAGAGAGAGGGAAGAGAGAGAGGGAAGAGATAGAGAGAAAAGAGAGAGAGAGAGAAAGAAGAGAGAGAGAGGGAAGAGAGAGAGAAGAGAGAGAGGAAAGAGAGAGAGAAGAGAGAGAGGAAATCTGTTTTGTTTCCAACCCATATTTTTGTTTATTTATCTTCCCTTTTGTACTTTATCTATTTGCACATAATTTGACATTTGAAAAGTGTAATTTTATCTTTAAATTTGAATAGTTTATTTCACTTTTGTTTCAAACACATGTTTCCCATGCCAATAAAGCCATTACTTTTAAATTGAATTGAATTGAGAGAGAGCGAGAAGAGAGAGGAGAGAGACCAGAGAGAGAGAGAGAGTAATGTTTAATGTACATTTTTACTATACCTCCACTTGCTTTGGCAATGTTAACATGTGTTTCTCATGCCAATAAAACCCTTAAATTGTAATTGAAATTGAGAGAGAAGAGAGAGACCAGCGAGAGAGAGAAGGGAGACACCACAGAAAGAGAGAAGAGAGCGCGAGAGAGACCAGAGAGACCCCTTAAAGCCCTTAAATAGTAGTTAACATTTTAGACAGAGAAGAGAGAGACCAGAGAGAGAGAGACCAGAGGTAGAGAGAAGAGAGAGACCAGGGAGAGTGAGTGAAGAGAGAGACCAGAGAGAGAGACCAGAGAGAGAGAGAGAGACCAGAGAGAGAGAGAAGAGACCAGAGAGAGAGAGAGGGACCAGAGAGAGAGAGAAGAGAGAGACCAGAGAGAGAGAGAGAGAGAGAGACCAGAGAAAAAGAGAACAGACCAGAGAGAGGGAGAGAGAGAGACCAGAGAGAGAGAGAAGAGACCAGAGAGAGAGAGAGACCAGAGAGAGAGAGAGAGAGAGAGAGAGATAGAGAGAGAGAGAGAGAGAGACCAGAGAGAGAGAGAAGAGACCAGAGAGAGAGAGAGAGACCAGAGAGAGCACAAGAGAGAGACCAGAGAGCGAGAGCTCTTCCACTCTTCAGACTTGTTACATCACATATAAAATGGCTAAAAAAGTTCTCAGTTCTTTACGTAAGGTTAAATAAATAAAAAACTTCCTCCACACTTCTTCTTTCCTGTCAGTCCGATTGTGTTAGCTCAACCCTTTGCCCTGTAATCTTCCCCATTACAGAGGAGTTCTGCAACCATTATGGTTGGCTAGCTACCAGTGAAAGGCACTTACTACTGTTGTATAAATACTTCTTCACAGAGGGACTAAACTCTAGTTACAGCAGTTACTTGTGGAACAGCCTTGAGCAGATTACATTGACATTTAATAACCATTTCACACAGGCCTAATACTTAATTAGAAAAACAATAAATTGGCAGCCGCCACTTGATTTGCTGTAAAGCTGAGGGGCGGGGCTGGTAGGAAAACCACTCTAAAATCTGCAATAACAATTTAAAAATCTGTTGAGGAATACAGAGATTATTATAGACTTCCATGTTGTATTTATATTGAAGATCTCTCCGGGCCGTGGCAGAGTGACAGGAAAATAATCATTAGAAGACGGTATATTTATATTTTGGTTGGATCTGAAGTAGCTTTCATTTCCTAAAATAATGTAATGTTGTCATGGCATCTGGCTATCACAGACCGACCAGTATGAAGTCTATTAGAACATAGTAGAGGATCTGTGTATCAGTAACTTCTACCGGAGCTCATTGATGAGTTAGGATGTCTATTAGAACATAGTAGAGGATCTGTGTATCAGTAACTTCTACCGGAGCTCATTGATGAGTTAGGATGTCTATTAGAACATAGTAGAGGATCTGTGTATCAGTAACTTCTACTGGAGCTGAGTTAGGATGTCTATTAGAACATAGTAGAGGATCTGTGTATCAGTAACTTCTACCGGAGCTCATTGATGAGTTAGGATGTCTATTAGAACATAGTAGAGGATCTGTGTATCAGTAACTTCTACCGGAGCTCATTGATGAGTTACGATGTCTATTAGAACATAGTAGAGGATCTGTGTATCAGTAACTTCTACTGGAGCTGAGTTAGGATGTCTATTAGAACATAGTAGAGGATCTGTGTATCAGTAACTTCTACTGGAGCTGAGTTAGGATGTCTATTAGAACATAGTAGAGGATCTGTGTATCAGTAACTTCTACTGGAGCTGAGTTAGGATGTCTATTAGAACATAGTAGAGGATCTGTGTATCAGTAACTTCTACCGGAGCTGAGTTAGGATGTCTATTTGGCATCAGTTTAAACACTTGTCAACGCTTATTGACAAAATGGGAGAATGTGACTTTCTAAGACTTAAAGGAGACAAAGAGGGGTAATGCTTGATTAGACTTGCTTTGGAAAAATTCCAATTGTCTTCCTGCAATAATTTGAACCAAGTAAGCAATTATGAACATGTATTGTCTGGGAATAATCGCCCACCGCAGGCAGTTAGAGGAACCAAATTTCTCAGAACCTGAGTCATTTATAAATACACCAACATGCATCTACACTATGGAAAGGGTTAGAGTTTCTACACTATGGAAAGGGTTAGAGTTAGAGTTTCTACACTATGGAAAGGGTTAGAGTTAGAGTTTCTACAATATGGAAAGGGTTAGAGTTTCTACACTATGGAAAGGGTTAGAGTTAGAGTTTCTACACTATGGAAAGGGTTAGAGTTAGAGTTTCTACAATATGGAAAGGGTTAGAGTTTCTAAACTCTGGAAATGGTTAGAGTTTCTACACTATGGAAATGGTTAGGGTTAGAGTTTCTACACTATGGAACGGGTTAGAGTTTCTACACTATGGGAAGGGTTAGAGTTTCTACACTATGGAAAGGGTTAGAGTTTCTACACTATGGAAAGGGTTAGAGTTAGAGTTTCTAAACTATGGAACGGGTTAGGGTTTCTACACTAATGAAAGGGTTAGAGTTTCTAAACTATGGAAAGGGTTAGAGTTTCTACACTATGGAAAGGGTTAGAGTTTCTACACTATGGGAAGGGTTAGAGTTTCTACACTATGGAAAGGGTTAGAGTTTCTACACTATGGAAAGGGTTAGAGTTTCTACACTATGGAAAGGGTTAGAGTTAGAGTTTCTAAACTATGTAACGGGTTAGCGTTTATACACTATGGAAAGGGTTAGAGTTTCTACACTATGGAAAGGGTTAGAGTTTCTAAACTATTGAAAGGGTTAGAGTTTCTAAACTATTGAAAGGGTTAGAGTCTCTACACTATGGAAAGGGTTAGAGTTAGAGTTGCTAAACTATGGAAAGGGTTAGAGTTTCAACACTATGGAAAGGGTTAGAGTTTCTACACTATGGAAAGGGTTAGAGTTTCTACACTATGGAAAGGGTTAGAGTTAGAGTTGCTAAACTATGGAAAGGGTTAGAGTTTCTACACTATGGAAAGGGTTAGAGTTTCAACACTATGGAAAGGGTTAGAGTTTCTACACTATGGAAAGGGTTAGAGCCTCTACACTATGGAAAGGGTTAGAGTTTCTACACTATGGAAATGGTTAGGGTTAGAGTTTCTACACTATGGAAAGGGTTAGAGTTAGAGTTTCTACACCATGGAAGGGGTTAGAGTTAGAGTTTCAACACTATGGAAAGGGTTAGGGTAGAGTTTCTACACTATGGAAAGGGTTAGAGTTAGAGTTTCTACAATATGGAAAGGGTTAGAGTTTCTAAACTCTGGAAAGGGTTAGAGTTCCTAAACTCTGGAAAGGGTTAGAGTTTCTAAACTCTGGAAAGGGTTAGGGTTAGAGTTTCTAAACTCTGGAAAGGGTTAGAGTTTCAACACTATGGAAAGGGTTAGAGTTTCTACACTATGGAAAGGGTTAGAGTTTCTACACTATGGAAAGGGTTAGAGTTAGAGTTCCTAAACTCTGGAAAGGGTTAGAGTTTCTAAACTCTGGAAAGGGTTAGAGTTTCTACACTATGGCAAGGGTTAGAGTTTCTACACTATGGAAAGGGTTAGAGTTAGAGTTTCTAAACTATGTAAAGGGTTAGAGTTTCTACACTATGGAAAGGGTTAGAGTTTCAACACTATGGAAAGGGTTAGAGTTTCTACACTATGGAAATGGTTAGGGTTAGAGTTTCTACACTATGGAAAGGGTTAGAGTTTCTACACTATGGAAAGGGTTAGAGTTAGAGTTTCTACACTATGGAAAGGGTTAGAGTTAGAGTTTCTACAATATGGAAAGGGTTAGAGTTTCTAAACTCTGGAAATGGTTAGAGTTTCTACACTATGGAAATGGTTAGGGTTAGAGTTTCTACACTATGGAACGGGTTAGAGTTTCTACACTATGGGAAGGGTTAGAGTTTCTACACTATGGAAAGGGTTAGAGATTCTACACTATGGAAAGGGTTAGAGTTAGAGTTTCTAAACTATGGAACGGGTTAGGGTTTCTACACTAATGAAAGGGTTAGAGTTTCTATGGAAAGGGTTAGAGTTTCTACACTATGGAAAGGGTTAGAGTTTCTACACTATGGGAAGGGTTAGAGTTTCTACACTATGGAAAGGGTTAGAGTTTCTACACTATGGAAAGGGTAAGAGTTTCTACACTATGGAAAGGGTTAGAGTTAGAGTTTCTAAACTATGTAACGGGTTAGCGTTTCTACACTATGGAAAGGGTTAGAGTTTCTACACTATGGAAAGGGTTAGAGTTTCTAAACTATTGAAAGGGTTAGAGTTTCTAAACTATTGAAAGGGTTAGAGTCTCTACACTATGGAAAGGGTTAGAGTTAGAGTTGCTAAACTATGGAAAGGGTTAGAGTTTCAACACTATGGAAAGGGTTAGAGTTTCTACACTATGGAAAGGGTTAGAGTTTCTACACTATGGAAAGGGTTAGAGTTAGAGTTGATAAACTATGGGAAGGGTTAGAGTTTCTACACTATGGAAAGGGTTAGAGTTTCAACACTATGGAAAGGGTTAGAGTTTCTACACTATGGAAAGGGTTAGAGCCTCTACACTATGGAAAGGGTTCGAGTTTCTACACTATGGAAAGGGTTAGGGTTAGAGTTTCTACACTATGGAAAGGGTTAGAGTTAGAGTTTCTACACCATGGAAGGGGTTAGAGTTAGAGTTTCAACAATATGGAAAGGGTAGAGTTTCTACACTATGGAAAGGGTTAGAGTTAGAGTTTCTACACTATGGAAAGGGTTAGAGTTAGAGTTTCTACAATATGGAAAGGGTTAGAGTTTCTAAACTCTGGAAAGGGTTAGAGTTCCTAAACTCTGGAAAGGGTTAGAGTTTCTAAACTCTGGAAAGGGTTATAGTTTCTACACTATGGCAAGGGTTAGAGTTTCTACACTATGGAAAGGGTTAGAGTTAGAGTTTCTAAACTATGTAAAGGGTTAGAGTTTCTACACTATGGAAAGGGTTAGAGTTTCAACACTATGGAAAGGGTTAGAGTTTCTACACTATGGAAAGGTTTAGGGTTAGAGTTTCTACACTATGGAAAGGGTTAGAGTTAGAGTTTCTACACCATGGAAAGGGTTAGAGTTAGAGTTTCAACACTATGGAAAGGGTTAGGGTAGAGTTTCTACACTATGGAAAGGGTTAGAGTTAGAGTTTCTACAATATGGAAAGGGTTAGAGTTTCTAAACTCTGGAAAGGGTTAGAGTTTCTACACTATGGAAATGGTTAGGGTTAGAGTTTCTACACTATGGAACGGGTTAGAGTTTCTACACTATGGGAAGGGTTAGAGTTTCTACACTATGGAAAGGGTTAGAGTTTCTACACTATGGAAAGGGTTAGAGTTAGAGTTTCTAAACTATGGAACGGGTTAGGGTTTCTACACTAATGAAAGGGTTAGAGTTTCTAAACTATGGAAAGGGTTAGAGTTTCTACACTATGGAAACACTATGGGAAGGGTTAGAGTTTCTACACTATGGAAAGGGTTAGGGGTTAGAGTTTCTACACTATGGAAAGGGTTAGAGTTAGAGTTTCTAGGGTTTCTAAACTAAACTATGGAAAGGGTTAGAGTTTCAACACTATGGAAAGGGTTAGAGTTTCTACACTATGGAAAGGGTTAGAGTTTCTACACTATGGAAAGGGTTAGAGTTAGAGTTGCTAAAATATGGGAAGGGTTAGAGTTTCTACACTATGGAAAGGGTTAGAGTTTCAACACTATGGAAAGGGTTAAACTACACTATGGAAAGGGTTAGAGTTTCTACACCATGGAAGGGGTTAGAGTTAGAGTTTCAACACTATGGAAAGGGTTAGGGTAGAGTTTCTACACTATGGAAAGGGTTAGAGTTAGAGTTTCTACACTATGGAAAGGGTTAGAGTTAGAGTTTCTACACTATGGAAAGGGTTAGAGTTTCTAGAGTTTCTACACTATGGAAAGGGTTAGAGTTTCTACACTATGGAAAGGGTTAGAGTTTCTACACTATGGAAAGGGTTAGAGTTAGAGTTTCTAAACTATGGAACGGGTTAGGGTTTCTACACTAATGAAAGGGTTAGAGTTTCTAAACTATGGAAAGGGTTAGAGTTTCTACACTATGGAAAGGGTTAGAGTTTCTACACTATGGGAAGGGTTAGAGTTTCTACACTTGGAAAGGGTTAGAGTTAGAGTTTCTACACTATGGAAAGGGTTAGAGTTTCTACACTATGGAAAGGGTTAGAGTTTCTAAACTCTGGAAAGGGTTAGAGTTTCTAAACTATTGAAAGGGTTAGAGTCTCTACACTATGGAAAGGGTTAGAGTTAGAGTTGCTAAACTATGGAAAGGGTTATAGTTTCAACACTATGGAAAGGGTTAGAGTTTCAACACTATGGAAAGGGTTAGAGTTTCTACACTATGGAAAGGGTTAGAGTTTCTACACTATGGAAAGGGTTAGAGTTAGAGTTGCTAAACTATGGAAAGGGTTAGAGTTTCTACACTATGGAAAGGGTTAGAGTTAGAGTTTCTAACACTTGGAAAGGGTTAGAGTTTCTACACTATGGAAAGGGTTAGAGTTTCTACACTATGGAAAGGGTTAGAGTTTCTAATGGGAAGGGTTAGAGTTTCTACACTATGGAAAGGGTTAGAGTTTCTACACTATGGAAAGGGTTAGAGTTTCTACACTATGGAAAGGGTTAGAGTTAGAGTTGCTAAACTATGGGAAGGGTTAGAGTTTCTACACTATGGAAAGGGTTAGAGTTTCTACACTATGGAAAGGGTTAGAGTCTCTACACTATGGAAAGGGTTAGGGTTAGAGTTTCTACACTATGGAAAGGATTAGAGTTAGAGTTTCTACACTATGGAAAGGGTTAGAGTTAGAGTTTCAACACTATGGAAAGGGTTAGGGTTAGAGTTTCTAAACTATGGAAAGGGTTAGAGTTTCTAAACTATTGAACGGGTTAGAGTTTCTACACTATGGAAAGGGTTAGAGTTAGAGTTGCTAAACTATGGGAAGGGTTAAAGTTTCTACACTATGGAAAGGGTTAGAGTTTCTACACTATGGAAAGGGTTAGAGTCTCTACACTATGGAAAGGGTTAGGGTTAGAGTTTCAACACTATGGAAAGGGTTAGGGTTAGAGTTTCTACACTATGGAAAGGGTTAGAGTTTCTACACTATGGAAAGGGTTAGAGTTTCTAAACTCTGGAAAGGGTTAGAGTTTGTAAACTATTGAACGGGTTAGAGTTTCTACACTATTGAAAGGGTTAGAGTTAGAGTTGCTAAACTATGAAAGGGTTAGAGTTTCTACACTATGGAAAGGGTTAGAGTTTCAACACTATGGAAAGGTTTAGAGTTTCAACACTATGGAAAGGGTTAGGGTTAGAGTTTCTACACTATGGAAAGGGTTAGAGTTTCTACACTATGGAAAGGGTTAGGGTTTCTACACTAATGAAAGGGTTAGAGTTTCTAAACTATTGAAAGGGTTAGAGTTTCTAAACTATTGAAAGGGTTAGAGTCTCTAAACTATGGAAAGGGTTAGAGTTAGAGTTGCTAAACTATGGAAAGGGTTAGAGTTTCAACACTATGCAAAGGGTTAGAGTTTCAACACTATGGAAAGGGTTAGAGTTTCTACACTATGGAAAGGGTTAGAGTTAGAGTTTCTAAACTATGGAACGGGTTAGGGTTTCTACACTAATGAAAGGGTTAGAGTTTCTAAACTATGGAAAGGGTTAGAGTTTCTACACTATGGAAAGGGTTAGAGTTTCTACACTATGGGAAGGGTTAGAGTTTCTACACTATGGAAAGGGTTAGAGTTTCTACACTATGGAAAGGGTTAGAGTTTCTACACTATGGAAAGGGTTAGAGTTAGAGTTTCTAAACTATGTAACGGGTTAGGGTTTCTACACTGATGAAAGGGTTAGAGTTTCAACACTATGGAAAGGGTTAGAGTTTCTACACTATGGAAAGGGTTAGGGTTAGAGTTTCTACACTATGGAACGGGTTAGGGTTTCTACACTAATGAAAGGGTTAGAGTTTCTAAACTATTGAAAGGGTTAGAGTTTCTAAACTATTGAAAGGGTTAGAGTTTCTACACTATGGCAAGGGTTAGAGTTTCAACACTATGGAAAGGGTTAGAGTTTCTACACTATGGAAAGGGTTAGAGTTTCAACACTATGGAAAGTGTTAGAGTTTCTACACTATGGAAAGGGTCAGAGTTTCTACACTATGGAAAGGGTTAGAGTTTCTACACTATGGAAAGGGTCAGAGTTTCTACACTATGGAAAGGGTTAGAGTTTCTACACTATGGAAAGGGTTAGAGTTAGAGTTTCTAAACTATGGAACGGGTTAGGTTTTCTACACTAATGAAAGGGTTAGAGTTTCTAAACTATGGAAAGGGTTAGAGTTTCTACACTATGGAAAGGGTTAGAGTTTCTACACTATGGGAAGGGTTAGAGTTTCTACACTATGGAAAGGGTTAGAGTTAGAGTTTCTAAACTATTGAAAGGGTTAGAGTCTCTACACTATGGAAAGGGTTAGAGTTAGAGTTGCTAAACTATGGAAAGGGTTAGAGTTTCAACACTATGGAAAGGGTTAGAGTTTCAACACTATGGAAAGGGTTAGAGTTTCTACACTATGGAAAGGGTTAGAGTTTCTACACTATGGAAAGGGTTAGAGTTTCAACACTATGGAAAGGGTTAGAGTTTCTACACTATGGAAAGGGTTAGAGCCTCTACATTATGGAAAGGGTTAGAGTTTCTACACTATGGAAAGGGTTAGGGTTAGAGTTTCTACACTACGGAAAGGGTTAGAGTTAGAGTTTCTACACCATGGAAGGGGTTAGAGTTAGAGTTTCAACACTATGGAAAGGGTTAGGGTAGAGTTTCTACACTATGGAAAGGGTTAGAGTTAGAGTTTCTACACTATGGAAAGGGTTAGAGTTAGAGTTTCTACAATATGGAAAGGGTTAGAGTTTCTAAACTCTGGAAAGGGTTAGAGTTTCTACACTATGGAAAGGGTTAGGGTTAGAGTTTCTACACTATGGAACGGGTTAGAGTTTCTACACTATGGGAAGGGTTAGAGTTTCTACACTATGGAAAGGGTTAGAGTTTCTACACTATGGAAAGGGTTAGAGTTAGAGTTTCTAAACTATGGAACGGGTTAGGGTTTCTACACTAATGAAAGGGTTAGAGTTTCTAAACTATGGAAAGGGTTAGAGTTTCTACACTATGGAAAGGGTTAGAGTTTCTACACTATGGGAAGGGTTAGAGTTTCTACACTATGGAAAGGGTTAGAGTTAGAGTTTCTACACTATGGAAAGGGTTAGAGTTTCTACACTATGGAAAGGGTTAGAGTTTCTAAACTCTGGAAAGGGTTAGAGTTTCTAAACTATTGAAAGGGTTAGAGTCTCTACACTATGGAAAGGGTTAGAGTTAGAGTTGCTAAACTATGGAAAGGGTTATAGTTTCAACACTATGGAAAGGGTTAGAGTTTCAACACTATGGAAAGGGTTAGAGTTTCTACACTATGGAAAGGGTTAGAGTTTCTACACTATGGAAAGGGTTAGAGTTAGAGTTGCTAAACTATGGGAAGGGTTAGAGTTTCTACACTATGGAAAGGGTTAGAGTTTCAACACTATGGAAAGGGTTAGAGTTTCTACACTATGGAAAGGGTTAGAGCCTCTACACTATGGAAAGGGTTAGAGTTTCTACACTATGGAAAGGGTTAGAGTTAGAGTTGCTAAACTATGGGAAGGGTTAGAGTTTCTACACTATGGAAAGGGTTAGAGTTTCTACACTATGGAAAGGGTTAGAGTCTCTACACTATGGAAAGGGTTAGGGTTAGAGTTTCTACACTATGGAAAGGATTAGAGTTAGAGTTTCTACACTATGGAAAGGGTTAGAGTTAGAGTTTCAACACTATGGAAAGGGTTAGGGTTAGAGTTTCTAAACTCTGGAAAGGGTTAGAGTTTCTAAACTATTGAACGGGTTAGAGTTTCTACACTATGGAAAGGGTTAGAGTTAGAGTTGCTAAACTATGGGAAGGGTTAAAGTTTCTACACTATGGAAAGGGTTAGAGTTTCTACACTATGGAAAGGGTTAGAGTCTCTACACTATGGAAAGGGTTAGGGTTAGAGTTTCAACACTATGGAAAGGGTTAGGGTTAGAGTTTCTACACTATGGAAAGGGTTAGAGTTTCTACACTATGGAAAGGGTTAGAGTTTCTAAACTCTGGAAAGGGTTAGAGTTTCTAAACTATTGAACGGGTTAGAGTTTCTACACTATTGAAAGGGTTAGAGTTAGAGTTGCTAAACTATAGAAAGGGTTAGAGTTTCTACACTATGGAAAGGGTTAGAGTTTCAACACTATGGAAAGGTTTAGAGTTTCAACACTATGGAAAGGGTTAGGGTTAGAGTTTCTACACTATGGAAAGGGTTAGAGTTTCTACACTATGGAAAGGGTTAGGGTTTCTACACTAATGAAAGGGTTAGAGTTTCTAAACTATTGAAAGGGTTAGAGTTTCTAAACTATTGAAAGGGTTAGAGTCTCTAAACTATGGAAAGGGTTAGAGTTAGAGTTGCTAAACTATGGAAAGGGTTAGAGTTTCAACACTATGCAAAGGGTTAGAGTTTCAACACTATGGAAAGGGTTAGAGTTTCTACACTATGGAAAGGGTTAGAGTTAGAGTTTCTAAACTATGGAACGGGTTAGGGTTTCTACACTAATGAAAGGGTTAGAGTTTCTAAACTATGGAAAGGGTTAGAGTTTCTACACTATGGAAAGGGTTAGAGTTTCTACACTATGGGAAGGGTTAGAGTTTCTACACTATGGAAAGGGTTAGAGTTTCTACACTATGGAAAGGGTTAGAGTTTCTACACTATGGAAAGGGTTAGAGTTAGAGTTTCTAAACTATGTAACGGGTTAGGGTTTCTACACTGATGAAAGGGTTAGAGTTTCAACACTATGGAAAGGGTTAGAGTTTCTACACTATGGAAAGGGTTAGGGTTAGAGTTTCTACACTATGGAACGGGTTAGGGTTTCTACACTAATGAAAGGGTTAGAGTTTCTAAACTATTGAAAGGGTTAGAGTTTCTAAACTATTGAAAGGGTTAGAGTTTCTACACTATGGCAAGGGTTAGAGTTTCAACACTATGGAAAGGGTTAGAGTTTCTACACTATGGAAAGGGTTAGAGTTTCAACACTATGGAAAGTGTTAGAGTTTCTACACTATGGAAAGGGTCAGAGTTTCTACACTATGGAAAGGGTTAGAGTTTCTACACTATGGAAAGGGTCAGAGTTTCTACACTATGGAAAGGGTTAGAGTTTCTACACTATGGAAAGGGTTAGAGTTAGAGTTTCTAAACTATGGAACGGGTTAGGTTTTCTACACTAATGAAAGGGTTAGAGTTTCTAAACTATGGAAAGGGTTAGAGTTTCTACACTATGGAAAGGGTTAGAGTTTCTACACTATGGGAAGGGTTAGAGTTTCTACACTATGGAAAGGGTTAGAGTTAGAGTTTCTAAACTATTGAAAGGGTTAGAGTCTCTACACTATGGAAAGGGTTAGAGTTAGAGTTGCTAAACTATGGAAAGGGTTAGAGTTTCAACACTATGGAAAGGGTTAGAGTTTCAACACTATGGAAAGGGTTAGAGTTTCTACACTATGGAAAGGGTTAGAGTTTCTACACTATGGAAAGGGTTAGAGTTTCTACACTATGGAAAGGGTTAGAGTTTCAACACTATGGAAAGTGTTAGAGTTTCTACACTATGGAAAGGGTCAGAGTTTCTACACTATGGAAAGGGTTAGAGTTTCTACACTATGGAAAGGGTCAGAGTTTCTACACTATGGAAAGGGTTAGAGTTTCTACACTATGGAAAGGGTTAGAGTTAGAGTTTCTAAACTATGGAACGGGTTAGGTTTTCTACACTAATGAAAGGGTTAGAGTTTCTAAACTATGGAAAGGGTTAGAGTTTCTACACTATGGAAAGGGTTAGAGTTTCTACACTATGGGAAGGGTTAGAGTTTCTACACTATGGAAAGGGTTAGAGTTAGAGTTTCTAAACTATTGAAAGGGTTAGAGTCTCTACACTATGGAAAGGGTTAGAGTTAGAGTTGCTAAACTATGGAAAGGGTTAGAGTTTCAACACTATGGAAAGGGTTAGAGTTTCAACACTATGGAAAGGGTTAGAGTTTCTACACTATGGAAAGGGTTAGAGTTTCTACACTATGGAAAGGGTTAGAGTTAGAGTTGCTAAACTATGGGAAGGGTTAGAGTTTCTACACTATGGAAAGGGTTAGAGTTTCTACACTATGGAAAGGGTTAGAGTTTCTAAACTATTGAAAGGGTTAGAGTCTCTAAACTATGGAAAGGGTTAGAGTTAGAGTTGCTAAACTATGGAAAGGGTTAGAGTTTCAACACTATGCAAAGGGTTAGAGTTTCAACACTATGGAAAGGGTTAGAGTTTCTACACTATGGAAAGGGTTAGAGTTAGAGTTTCTAAACTATGGAACGGGTTAGGGTTTCTACACTAATGAAAGGGTTAGAGTTTCTAAACTATGGAAAGGGTTAGAGTTTCTACACTATGGAAAGGGTTAGAGTTTCTACACTATGGGAAGGGTTAGAGTTTCTACACTATGGAAAGGGTTAGAGTTTCTACACTATGGAAAGGGTTAGAGTTTCTACACTATGGAAAGGGTTAGAGTTAGAGTTTCTAAACTATGTAACGGGTTAGGGTTTCTACACTGATGAAAGGGTTAGAGTTTCAACACTATGGAAAGGGTTAGAGTTTCTACACTATGGAAAGGGTTAGGGTTAGAGTTTCTACACTATGGAACGGGTTAGGGTTTCTACACTAATGAAAGGGTTAGAGTTTCTAAACTATTGAAAGGGTTAGAGTTTCTAAACTATTGAAAGGGTTAGAGTTTCTACACTATGGCAAGGGTTAGAGTTTCAACACTATGGAAAGGGTTAGAGTTTCTACACTATGGAAAGGGTTAGAGTTTCAACACTATGGAAAGTGTTAGAGTTTCTACACTATGGAAAGGGTCAGAGTTTCTACACTATGGAAAGGGTTAGAGTTTCTACACTATGGAAAGGGTCAGAGTTTCTACACTATGGAAAGGGTTAGAGTTTCTACACTATGGAAAGGGTTAGAGTTAGAGTTTCTAAACTATGGAACGGGTTAGGTTTTCTACACTAATGAAAGGGTTAGAGTTTCTAAACTATGGAAAGGGTTAGAGTTTCTACACTATGGAAAGGGTTAGAGTTTCTAAACTATTGAAAGGGTTAGAGTCTCTACACTATGGAAAGGGTTAGAGTTAGAGTTGCTAAACTATGGAAAGGGTTAGAGTTTCAACACTATGGAAAGGGTTAGAGTTTCAACACTATGGAAAGGGTTAGAGTTTCTACACTATGGAAAGGGTTAGAGTTTCTACACTATGGAAAGGGTTAGAGTTTCTACACTATGGAAAGGGTTAGAGTTTCAACACTATGGAAAGTGTTAGAGTTTCTACACTATGGAAAGGGTCAGAGTTTCTACACTATGGAAAGGGTTAGAGTTTCTACACTATGGAAAGGGTCAGAGTTTCTACACTATGGAAAGGGTTAGAGTTTCTACACTATGGAAAGGGTTAGAGTTAGAGTTTCTAAACTATGGAACGGGTTAGGTTTTCTACACTAATGAAAGGGTTAGAGTTTCTAAACTATGGAAAGGGTTAGAGTTTCTACACTATGGAAAGGGTTAGAGTTTCTACACTATGGGAAGGGTTAGAGTTTCTACACTATGGAAAGGGTTAGAGTTAGAGTTTCTAAACTATTGAAAGGGTTAGAGTCTCTACACTATGGAAAGGGTTAGAGTTAGAGTTGCTAAACTATGGAAAGGGTTAGAGTTTCAACACTATGGAAAGGGTTAGAGTTTCAACACTATGGAAAGGGTTAGAGTTTCTACACTATGGAAAGGGTTAGAGTTTCTACACTATGGAAAGGGTTAGAGTTAGAGTTGCTAAACTATGGGAAGGGTTAGAGTTTCTACACTATGGAAAGGGTTAGAGTTTCTACACTATGGAAAGGGTTAGAGCCTCTACACTATGGAAAGGGTTAGAGTTTCTACACTATGGAAAGGGTTAGAGTTAGAGTTGCTAAACTATGGGAAGGGTTAGAGTTTCTACACTATGGAAAGGGTTAGAGTTTCTACACTATGGAAAGGGTTAGAGTCTCTACACTATGGAAAGGGTTAGGGTTAGAGTTTCTACACTATGGAAAGAATTAGAGTTAGAGTTTCTACACTATGGAAAGGGTTAGAGTTAGAGTTTCAACACTATGGAAAGGGTTAGGGTTAGAGTTTCTACACTATGGAAAGGGTTAGAGTTTCTACACTATGGAAAGGGTTAGAGTTTCTAAACTCTGGAAAGGGTTAGAGTTTCTAAACTATTGAACGGGTTAGAGTTTCTACACTATGGAAAGGGTTAGAGTTAGAGTTGCTAAAATATAGAAAGGGTTAGAGTTTCTACACTATGGAAAGGGTTAGAGTTTCAACACTATGGAAAGGTTTAGAGTTTCAACACTATGGAAAGGGTTAGGGTTAGAGTTTCTACACTATGGAAAGGGTTAGGGTTAGAGTTTCTACACTATGGAAAGGGTTAGAGTTTCTACACTATGGAAAGGGTTAGGGTTAGAGTTTCTACACTATGGAACGGGTTAGGGTTTCTACACTAATGAAAGGGTTAGAGTTTCTAAACTATTGAAAGGGTTAGAGTTTCTAAACTATTGAAAGGGTTAGAGTCTCTAAACTATGGAAAGGGTTAGAGTTAGAGTTGCTAAACTATGGAAAGGGTTAGAGTTTCAACACTATGCAAAGGGTTAGAGTTTCAACACTATGGAAAGGGTTAGAGTTTCTACACTATGGAAAGGGTTAGAGTTAGAGTTTCTAAACTATGGAACGCGTTAGGGTTTCTACACTAATGAAAGGGTTAGAGTTTCTAAACTATGGAAAGGGTTAGAGTTTCTACACTATGGAAAGGGTTAGAGTTTCTACACTATGTGAAGGGTTAGAGTTTCTACACTATGGAAAGGGTTAGAGTTTCTACACTATGGAAAGGGTTAGAGTTTCTACACTATGGAAAGGGTTAGAGTTAGAGTTTCTAAACTATGTAACGGGTTAGGGTTTCTACACTAATGAAAGGGTTAGAGTTTCAACACTATGGAAAGGGTTAGAGTTTCTACACTATGGAAAGGGTTAGGCTTAGAGTTTCTACACTATGGAACGGGTTAGGGTTTCTACACTAATGAAAGGGTTAGAGTTTCTAAACTATTGAAAGGGTTAGAGTTTCTAAACTATTGGAATTGTTAGAGTCTCTACACTATGGAAATGGTTAGAGTTTCAACACTATGGAAAGGGTTAGAGTTTCTACACTATGGAAAGGGTTAGAGTTTCAACACTATGGAAAGTGTTAGAGTTTCTACACTATGGAAAGGGTCAGAGTTTCTACACTATGGAAAGGGTTAGAGTTTCTACACTATGGAAAGGGTCAGAGTTTCTACACTATGGAAAGGGTTAGAGTTTCTACACTATGGAAAGGGTTAGAGTTTCAACACTATGGAAAGGGTTAGAGTTTCAACACTATGGAAAGGGTTAGAGTTTCAACACTATGGAAAGGGTTAGAGTTTCTACACTATGGAAAGGGTCAGAGTTTCTACACTATGGAAAGGGTTAGAGTTAGAGTTGCTAAACTATGGGAAGGGTTAGAGTTTCTACACTATGGAAAGGGTTAGAGTTTCAACACTATGGAAAGGGTTAGAGTTTCTACACTATGGAAAGGGTTAGAGCCTCTACACTATGGAAAAGGTTAGAGTTTCTACACTATGGAAAGGGTTAGAGTTAGAGTTGCTAAACTATGGGAAGGGTTAGAGTTTCTACACTATGGAAAGGGTTAGAGTTTCTACACTATGGAAAGGGATAGAGTCTCTACACTATGGAAAGGGTTAGGGTTAGAGTTTCTACACTATGGAAAGGATTAGAGTTAGAGTTTCTACACTATGGAAAGGGTTAGAGTTTCAACACTATGGAAAGGGTTAGAGTTTCAACACTATGGAAAGGGTTAGAGTTTCTACACTATGGAAAGGGTTAGAGTTTCTACACTATGGAAAGGGTTAGAGTTAGAGTTGCTAAACTATGGGAAGGGTTAGAGTTTCTACACTATGGAAAGGGTTAGAGTTTCTACACTATGGAAAGGGTTAGAGCCTCTACACTATGGAAAGGGTTAGAGTTTCTACACTATGGAAAGGGTTAGAGTTAGAGTTGCTAAACTATGGGAAGGGTTAGAGTTTCTACACTATGGAAAGGGTTAGAGTTTCTACACTATGGAAAGGGTTAGAGTCTCTACACTATGGAAAGGGTTAGGGTTAGAGTTTCTACACTATGGAAAGAATTAGAGTTAGAGTTTCTACACTATGGAAAGGGTTAGAGTTAGAGTTTCAACACTATGGAAAGGGTTAGGGTTAGAGTTTCTACACTATGGAAAGGGTTAGAGTTTCTACACTATGGAAAGGGTTAGAGTTTCTAAACTCTGGAAAGGGTTAGAGTTTATAAACTATTGAACGGGTTAGAGTTTCTACACTATGGAAAGGGTTAGAGTTAGAGTTGCTAAACTATAGAAAGGGTTAGAGTTTCTACACTATGGAAAGGGTTAGAGTTTCAACACTATGGAAAGGTTTAGAGTTTCAACACTATGGAAAGGGTTAGGGTTAGAGTTTCTACACTATGGAAAGGGTTAGAGTTTCTACACTATGGAAAGGGTTAGGGTTAGAGTTTCTACACTATGGAACGGGTTAGGGTTAGAGTTTTAGAGTTAGAGTTTCTAAACACTAATATGAAAGGGTTAGAGTTTTGCTAAACTATTGAAAGGGTTAGGAAAGTTAGAGTTTCTACACTACTATTGAAAGGGTTAGAGTCTCTAAACTATGGAAAGGGTTAGAGTTAGAGTTGCTACAACTATGGAAAGGGTTAGAGTTTCAGCAAAGGGTTAGAGTTTCAACACTATGGAAAGGGTTAGAGTTTCTACACTATGGAAAGGGTTAGAGTTTCTACACTATGGAAAGGGTTAGAGTCTCTACACTATGGAAAGGGTTAGGGTTAGAGTTAGAGCCTCTACACTATGGAAAGGATTAGAGTTAGAGTTTCTACACTATGGAAAGGGTTAGAGTTAGAGTTTCAACACTATGGAAAGGGTTAGGGTTAGAGTTTCTACACTATAGAAAGGGTTAGAGTTTCTACACTATGGAAAGGGTTAGAGTTTCTAAACTCTGGAAAGGGTTAGAGTTTCTAAACTATTGAAAGGGTTAGAGTTTCTACACTATGGAAAGGGTTAGAGTTAGAGTTGCTAAACTATAGAAAGGGTTAGAGTTTCTACACTATGGAAAGGGTTAGAGTTTCAACACTATGGAAAGGTTTAGAGTTTCAACACTATGGAAAGGGTTAGGGTTAGAGTTTCTACACTATGGAAAGGGTTAGAGTTTCTACACTATGGAAAGGGTTAGGGTTAGAGTTTCTACACTATGGAAAGGGTTAGAGTTTCTACACTATGGAAAGGGTTAGAGTTTCTACACTATGGAAAGGGTTAGAGTTTCTACACTATGGAAAGGGTTAGAGTTTCAACACTATGGAAAGGGTTAGAGTTAGAGTTTCAACACTATGGAAAGGGTTAGAGTTTCTACACTATGGAAAGGGTTAGAGTTTCTACACTATGGAAAGGGTTAGGGTTTCTACACTAATGAAAGGGTTAGAGTTTCTAAACTATTGAAAGGGTTAGAGTTTCTAAACTATTGAAAGGGTTAGAGTCTCTACACTATGGAAAGGGTTAAAGTTAGAGTTGCTAAACTATGGAAAGGGTTAGAGTTTCAACACTATGGAAAGGGTTAGAGTTTCAACACTATGGAAAGGGTTAGAGTTTCTACACTATGGAAAGGGTTAGAGTTTCTACACTATGGAAAGGGTTAGAGTTAGAGTTGCTAAACTATGGGAAGGGTTAGAGTTTCTACACTATGGAAAGGGTTAGAGTTTCAACACTATGGAAAGGGTTAGAGTTTCTACACTATGGAAAGGGTTAGAGTCTCTACACTATGGAAAGGGTTAGAGTTTCTACACTATGGAAAGGGTTAGAGTTAGAGTTGCTAAACTATGGGAAGGGTTAGAGTTTCTACACTATGGAAAGGGTTAGAGTCTCTACACTATGGAAAGGGTTAGGGTTAGAGTTTCTACACTATGGAAAGGATTAGAGTTAGAGTTTCTACACTATGAACAGGGTTAGAGTTAGAGTTTCAACACTATGGAAAGGGTTAGGGTTAGAGTTTCTACACTATGGAAAGGGTTAGAGTTTCTACACTATGGAAAGGGTTAGAGTTTCTAAACTCTGGAAAGGGTTAGAGTTTCTAAACTATTGAAAGGGTTAGAGTTTCTACAATATGGAAAGGGTTAGAGTTAGAGTTGCTAAACTATAGAAAGGGTTAGAGTTTCTACACTATGGAAAGGGTTAGAGTTTCAACACTATGGAAAGGGTTAGGGTTAGAGTTTCTACACTATGGAAAGGGTTAGAGTTTCTACACTATGGAAAGGGTTAGGGTTAGAGTTTCTACACTATGGAACGGGTTAGGGTTTCTAAACCATTGAAAGGGTTAGAGTTTCTAAACTATTGAAAGGATTAGAGTCTCTACACTATGGAAAGGGTTAGAGTTAGAGTTGCTAAACTATGGAAAGGGTTAGACTTTCAACACTATGGAAAGGGTTAGAGTTTCAACACTATGGAAAGGGTTAGAGTTAGAGTTGCTAAACTATGGAAAGGGTTAGACTTTCAACACTATGGAAAGGGTTAGAGTTTCAACACTATGGAAAGAGTTAGAGTTTCAACACTATGGAAAGGGTTAGAGTTAGAGTTGCTAAACTATGGAAAGGGTTAGAGTTTCAACACCATGGAAAGGGTTAGAGTTTCTACACTATGGAAAGGGTTAGAGTTTCAACACTATGGAAAGGGTTAGAGTTTCTACACTATGGAAAGGGTTAGAGTCTCTACACTATGGAAAGGGTTAGAGTTTCTACACTATGGAAAGGGTTAGAGTTTCTACACTATGGAAAGGGTTAGAGTTTCTACACTATGGGAAGGGTTAGAGTTTCTACACTATGGAAAGGGTTAGAGTTAGAGTTTCTAAACTATTGAAAGGGTTAGAGTCTCTACACTATGGAAAGGGTTAGAGTTAGAGTTGCTAAACTATGGAAAGGGTTAGAGTTTCAACACTATGGAAAGGGTTAGAGTTTCAACACTATGGAAAGGGTTAGAGTTTCTACACTATGGAAAGGGTTAGAGTTTCTACACTATGGAAAGGGTTAGAGTTAGAGTTGCTAAACTATGGGAAGGGTTAGAGTTTCTACACTATGGAAAGGGTTAGAGTTTCTACACTATGGAAAGGGTTAGAGCCTCTACACTATGGAAAGGGTTAGAGTTTCAACACTATGGAAAGGGTTAGAGTTAGAGTTGCTAAACTATGGAAAGGGTTAGAGTTTCAACACCATGGAAAGGGTTAGAGTTTCTACACTATGGAAAGGGTTAGAGTTTCAACACTATGGAAAGGGTTAGAGTTTCTACACTATGGAAAGGGTTAGAGTCTCTACACTATGGAAAGGGTTAGAGTTTCTACACTATGGAAAGGGTTAGAGTTTCTACACTATGGAAAGGGTTAGAGTTTCTACACTATGGAAAGGGTTAGAGTTTCTACACTATGGAAAGGGTTAGGGTTTCTACACTAATGAAAGGGTTAGAGTTTCTAAACTATTGAAAGGGTTAGAGTTTCTAAACTATTGAAAGGGTTAGAGTCTCTACACTATGGAAAGGGTTAAAGTTAGAGTTGCTAAACTATGGAAAGGGTTAGAGTTTCAACACTATGGAAAGGGTTAGAGTTTCAACACTATGGAAAGGGTTAGAGTTTCTACACTATGGAAAGGGTTAGAGTTTCTACACTATGGAAAGGGTTAGAGTTAGAGTTGCTAAACTATGGGAAGGGTTAGAGTTTCTACACTATGGAAAGGGTTAGAGTTTCTACACTATGGAAAGGGTTAGAGCCTCTACACTATGGAAAGGGTTAGAGTTTCAACACTATGGAAAGGGTTAGAGTTAGAGTTGCTAAACTATGGAAAGGGTTAGAGTTTCAACACCATGGAAAGGGTTAGAGTTTCTACACTATGGAAAGGGTTAGAGTTTCAACACTATGGAAAGGGTTAGAGTTTCTACACTATGGAAAGGGTTAGAGTCTCTACACTATGGAAAGGGTTAGAGTTTCTACACTATGGAAAGGGTTAGAGTTTCTACACTATGGAAAGGGTTAGAGTTTCTACACTATGGAAAGGGTTAGAGTTTCTACACTATGGAAAGGGTTAGGGTTTCTACACTAATGAAAGGGTTAGAGTTTCTAAACTATTGAAAGGGTTAGAGTTTCTAAACTATTGAAAGGGTTAGAGTCTCTACACTATGGAAAGGGTTAAAGTTAGAGTTGCTAAACTATGGAAAGGGTTAGAGTTTCAACACTATGGAAAGGGTTAGAGTTTCAACACTATGGAAAGGGTTAGAGTTTCTACACTATGGAAAGGGTTAGAGTTTCTACACTATGGAAAGGGTTAGAGTTAGAGTTGCTAAACTATGGGAAGGGTTAGAGTTTCTACACTATGGAAAGGGTTAGAGTTTCAACACTATGGAAAGGGTTAGAGTTTCTACACTATGGAAAGGGTTAGAGTCTCTACACTATGGAAAGGGTTAGAGTTTCTACACTATGGAAAGGGTTAGAGTTAGAGTTGCTAAACTATGGGAAGGGTTAGAGTTTCTACACTATGGAAAGGGTTAGAGTCTCTACACTATGGAAAGGGTTAGGGTTAGAGTTTCTACACTATGGAAAGGATTAGAGTTAGAGTTTCTACACTATGAACAGGGTTAGAGTTAGAGTTTCAACACTATGGAAAGGGTTAGGGTTAGAGTTTCTACACTATGGAAAGGGTTAGAGTTTCTACACTATGGAAAGGGTTAGAGTTTCTAAACTCTGGAAAGGGTTAGAGTTTCTAAACTATTGAAAGGGTTAGAGTTTCTACAATATGGAAAGGGTTAGAGTTAGAGTTGCTAAACTATAGAAAGGGTTAGAGTTTCTACACTATGGAAAGGGTTAGAGTTTCAACACTATGGAAAGGGTTAGGGTTAGAGTTTCTACACTATGGAAAGGGTTAGAGTTTCTACACTATGGAAAGGGTTAGGGTTAGAGTTTCTACACTATGGAACGGGTTAGGGTTTCTAAACTATTGAAAGGGTTAGAGTTTCTAAACTATTGAAAGGATTAGAGTCTCTACACTATGGAAAGGGTTAGAGTTAGAGTTGCTAAACTATGGAAAGGGTTAGACTTTCAACACTATGGAAAGGGTTAGAGTTTCAACACTATGGAAAGGGTTAGAGTTAGAGTTGCTAAACTATGGAAAGGGTTAGACTTTCAACACTATGGAAAGGGTTAGAGTTTCAACACTATGGAAAGAGTTAGAGTTTCAACACTATGGAAAGGGTTAGAGTTAGAGTTGCTAAACTATGGAAAGGGTTAGAGTTTCAACACCATGGAAAGGGTTAGAGTTTCTACACTATGGAAAGGGTTAGAGTTTCAACACTATGGAAAGGGTTAGAGTTTCTACACTATGGAAAGGGTTAGAGTCTCTACACTATGGAAAGGGTTAGAGTTTCTACACTATGGAAAGGGTTAGAGTTTCTACACTATGGAAAGGGTTAGAGTTTCTACACTATGGGAAGGGTTAGAGTTTCTACACTATGGAAAGGGTTAGAGTTAGAGTTTCTAAACTATTGAAAGGGTTAGAGTCTCTACACTATGGAAAGGGTTAGAGTTAGAGTTGCTAAACTATGGAAAGGGTTAGAGTTTCAACACTATGGAAAGGGTTAGAGTTTCAACACTATGGAAAGGGTTAGAGTTAGAGTTGCTAAACTATGGAAAGGGTTAGACTTTCAACACTATGGAAAGGGTTAGAGTTTCAACACTATGGAAAGGGTTAGAGTTAGAGTTGCTAAACTATGGAAAGGGTTAGACTTTCAACACTATGGAAAGGGTTAGAGTTTCAACACTATGGAAAGAGTTAGAGTTTCAACACTATGGAAAGGGTTAGAGTTAGAGTTGCTAAACTATGGAAAGGGTTAGAGTTTCAACACCATGGAAAGGGTTAGAGTTTCTACACTATGGAACGGGTTAGAGTTTCAACACTATGGAAAGGGTTAGAGTTTCTACACTATGGAAAGGGTTAGAGTCTCTACACTATGGAAAGGGTTAGAGTTTCTACACTATGGAAAGGGTTAGAGTTTCTACACTATGGAAAGGGTTAGAGTTTCTACACTATGGGAAGGGTTAGAGTTTCTACACTATGGAAAGGGTTAGAGTTAGAGTTTCTAAACTATTGAAAGGGTTAGAGTCTCTACACTATGGAAAGGGTTAGAGTTAGAGTTGCTAAACTATGGAAAGGGTTAGAGTTTCAACACTATGGAAAGGGTTAGAGTTTCAACACTATGGAAAGGGTTAGAGTTTCTACACTATGGAAAGGGTTAGAGTTTCTACACTATGGAAAGGGTTAGAGTTAGAGTTGCTAAACTATGGGAAGGGTTAGAGTTTCTACACTATGGAAAGGGTTAGAGTTTCTACACTATGGAAAGGGTTAGAGCCTCTACACTATGGAAAGGGTTAGAGTTTCAACACTATGGAAAGGGTTAGAGTTAGAGTTGCTAAACTATGGAAAGGGTTAGAGTTTCAACACCATGGAAAGGGTTAGAGTTTCTACACTATGGAAAGGGTTAGAGTTTCAACACTATGGAAAGGGTTAGAGTTTCTACACTATGGAAAGGGTTAGAGTCTCTACACTATGGAAAGGGTTAGAGTTTCTACACTATGGAAAGGGTTAGAGTTTCTACACTATGGGAAGGGTTAGAGTTTCTACACTATGGAAAGGGTTAGAGTTAGAGTTTCTAAACTATTGAAAGGGTTAGAGTCTCTACACTATGGAAAGGGTTAGAGTTAGAGTTGCTAAACTATGGAAAGGGTTAGAGTTTCAACACTATGGAAAGGGTTAGAGTTTCAACACTATGGAAAGGGTTAGAGTTAGAGTTGCTAAACTATGGAAAGGGTTAGACTTTCAACACTATGGAAAGGGTTAGAGTTTCAACACTATGGAAAGGGTTAGAGTTAGAGTTGCTAAACTATGGAAAGGGTTAGACTTTCAACACTATGGAAAGGGTTAGAGTTTCAACACTATGGAAAGAGTTAGAGTTTCAACACTATGGAAAGGGTTAGAGTTAGAGTTGCTAAACTATGGAAAGGGTTAGAGTTTCAACACCATGGAAAGGGTTAGAGTTTCTACACTATGGAAAGGGTTAGAGTTTCAACACTATGGAAAGGGTTAGAGTTTCTACACTATGGAAAGGGTTAGAGTCTCTACACTATGGAAAGGGTTAGAGTTTCTACACTATGGAAAGGGTTAGAGTTTCTACACTATGGAAAGGGTTAGAGTTTCTACACTATGGGAAGGGTTAGAGTTTCTACACTATGGAAAGGGTTAGAGTTAGAGTTTCTAAACTATTGAAAGGGTTAGAGTCTCTACACTATGGAAAGGGTTAGATTTAGAGTTGCTAAACTATGGAAAGGGTTAGAGTTTCAACACTATGGAAAGGGTTAGAGTTTCAACACTATGGAAAGGGTTAGAGTTTCTACACTATGGAAAGGGTTAGAGTTTCTACACTATGGAAAGGGTTAGAGTTAGAGTTGCTAAACTATGGGAAGGGTTAGAGTTTCTACACTATGGAAAGGGTTAGAGTTTCTACACTATGGAAAGGGTTAGAGCCTCTACACTATGGAAAGGGTTAGAGTTTCAACACTATGGAAAGGGTTAGAGTTAGAGTTGCTAAACTATGGAAAGGGTTAGAGTTTCAACACCATGGAAAGGGTTAGAGTTTCTACACTATGGAAAGGGTTAGAGTTTCAACACTATGGAAAGGGTTAGAGTTTCTACACTATGGAAAGGGTTAGAGTCTCTACACTATGGAAAGGGTTAGAGTTTCTACACTATGGAAAGGGTTAGAGTTTCTACACTATGGAAAGGGTTAGAGTTTCTACACTATGGAAAGGGTTAGAGTTTCTACACTATGGAAAGGGTTAGGGTTTCTACACTAATGAAAGGGTTAGAGTTTCTAAACTATTGAAAGGGTTAGAGTTTCTAAACTATTGAAAGGGTTAGAGTCTCTACACTATGGAAAGGGTTAAAGTTAGAGTTGCTAAACTATGGAAAGGGTTAGAGTTTCAACACTATGGAAAGGGTTAGAGTTTCAACACTATGGAAAGGGTTAGAGTTTCTACACTATGGAAAGGGTTAGAGTTTCTACACTATGGAAAGGGTTAGAGTTAGAGTTGCTAAACTATGGGAAGGGTTAGAGTTTCTACACTATGGAAAGGGTTAGAGTTTCAACACTATGGAAAGGGTTAGAGTTTCTACACTATGGAAAGGGTTAGAGTCTCTACACTATGGAAAGGGTTAGAGTTTCTACACTATGGAAAGGGTTAGAGTTAGAGTTGCTAAACTATGGGAAGGGTTAGAGTTTCTACACTATGGAAAGGGTTAGAGTCTCTACACTATGGAAAGGGTTAGGGTTAGAGTTTCTACACTATGGAAAGGATTAGAGTTAGAGTTTCTACACTATGAACAGGGTTAGAGTTAGAGTTTCAACACTATGGAAAGGGTTAGGGTTAGAGTTTCTACACTATGGAAAGGGTTAGAGTTTCTACACTATGGAAAGGGTTAGAGTTTCTAAACTCTGGAAAGGGTTAGAGTTTCTAAACTATTGAAAGGGTTAGAGTTTCTACAATATGGAAAGGGTTAGAGTTAGAGTTGCTAAACTATAGAAAGGGTTAGAGTTTCTACACTATGGAAAGGGTTAGAGTTTCAACACTATGGAAAGGGTTAGGGTTAGAGTTTCTACACTATGGAAAGGGTTAGAGTTTCTACACTATGGAAAGGGTTAGGGTTAGAGTTTCTACACTATGGAACGGGTTAGGGTTTCTAAACTATTGAAAGGGTTAGAGTTTCTAAACTATTGAAAGGATTAGAGTCTCTACACTATGGAAAGGGTTAGAGTTAGAGTTGCTAAACTATGGAAAGGGTTAGACTTTCAACACTATGGAAAGGGTTAGAGTTTCAACACTATGGAAAGGGTTAGAGTTAGAGTTGCTAAACTATGGAAAGGGTTAGACTTTCAACACTATGGAAAGGGTTAGAGTTTCAACACTATGGAAAGAGTTAGAGTTTCAACACTATGGAAAGGGTTAGAGTTAGAGTTGCTAAACTATGGAAAGGGTTAGAGTTTCAACACCATGGAAAGGGTTAGAGTTTCTACACTATGGAAAGGGTTAGAGTTTCAACACTATGGAAAGGGTTAGAGTTTCTACACTATGGAAAGGGTTAGAGTCTCTACACTATGGAAAGGGTTAGAGTTTCTACACTATGGAAAGGGTTAGAGTTTCTACACTATGGAAAGGGTTAGAGTTTCTACACTATGGGAAGGGTTAGAGTTTCTACACTATGGAAAGGGTTAGAGTTAGAGTTTCTAAACTATTGAAAGGGTTAGAGTCTCTACACTATGGAAAGGGTTAGAGTTAGAGTTGCTAAACTATGGAAAGGGTTAGAGTTTCAACACTATGGAAAGGGTTAGAGTTTCAACACTATGGAAAGGGTTAGAGTTTCTACACTATGGAAAGGGTTAGAGTTTCTACACTATGGAAAGGGTTAGAGTTAGAGTTGCTAAACTATGGGAAGGGTTAGAGTTTCTACACTATGGAAAGGGTTAGAGTTTCTACACTATGGAAAGGGTTAGAGCCTCTACACTATGGAAAGGGTTAGAGTTTCAACACTATGGAAAGGGTTAGAGTTAGAGTTGCTAAACTATGGAAAGGGTTAGAGTTTCAACACCATGGAAAGGGTTAGAGTTTCTACACTATGGAAAGGGTTAGAGTTTCAACACTATGGAAAGGGTTAGAGTTTCTACACTATGGAAAGGGTTAGAGTCTCTACACTATGGAAAGGGTTAGAGTTTCTACACTATGGAAAGGGTTAGAGTTTCTACACTATGGAAAGGGTTAGAGTTTCTACACTATGGGAAGGGTTAGAGTTTCTACACTATGGAAAGGGTTAGAGTTAGAGTTTCTAAACTATTGAAAGGGTTAGAGTCTCTACACTATGGAAAGGGTTAGAGTTAGAGTTGCTAAACTATGGAAAGGGTTAGAGTTTCAACACTATGGAAAGGGTTAGAGTTTCAACACTATGGAAAGGGTTAGAGTTTCTACACTATGGAAAGGGTTAGAGTTTCTACACTATGGAAAGGGTTAGAGTTAGAGTTGCTAAACTATGGGAAGGGTTAGAGTTTCTACACTATGGAAAGGGTTAGAGTTTCTACACTATGGAAAGGGTTAGAGCCTCTACACTATGGAAAGGGTTAGAGTTTCTACACTATGGAAAGGGTTAGAGTTAGAGTTGCTAAACTATGGGAAGGGTTAGAGTTTCTACACTATGGAAAGGGTTAGAGTTTCTACACTATGGAAAGGGTTAGAGTCTCTACACTATGGAAAGGGTTAGGGTTAGAGTTTCTACACTATGGAAAGGGTTAGAGTTAGAGTTTCAACACTATGGAAAGGGTTAGGGTTAGAGTTCCTACACTATGGAAAGGGTTAGAGTTTCTACACTATGGAAAGGGTTAGAGTTTCTAAACTCTGGAAAGGGTTAGAGTTTCTAAACTATTGAACGGGTTAGAGTTTCTACACTATGGAAAGGGTTAGAGTTAGAGTTGCTAAACTATAGAAAGGGTTAGAGTTTCTACACTATGGAAAGGGTTAGAGTTTCAACACTATGGAAAGGTTTAGAGTTTCAACACTATGGAAAGGGTTAGGGTTAGAGTTTCTACACTATGGAAAGGGTTAGAGTTTCTACACTATGGAAAGGGTTAGGGTTAGAGTTTCTACACTATGGAACGGGTTAGGGTTTCTACACTAATGAAAGGGTTAGAGTTTCTAAACTATTGAAAGGGTTAGAGTTTCTAAACTATTGAAAGGGTTAGAGTCTCTAAACTATGGAAAGGGTTAGAGTTAGAGTTGCTAAACTATGGAAAGGGTTAGAGTTTCAACACTATGCAAAGGGTTAGAGTTTCAACACTATGGAAAGGGTTAGAGTTTCTACACTATGGAAAGGGTTAGAGTTAGAGTTTCTAAACTATGGAACGCGTTAGGGTTTCTACACTAATGAAAGGGTTAGAGTTTCTAAACTATGGAAAGGGTTAGAGTTTCTACACTATGGAAAGGGTTAGAGTTTCTACACTATGGGAAGGGTTAGAGTTTCTACACTATGGAAAGGGTTAGAGTTTCTACACTATGGAAAGGGTTAGAGTTTCTACACTATGGAAAGGGTTAGAGTTAGAGTTTCTAAACTATGTAACGGGTTAGGGTTTCTACACTAATGAAAGGGTTAGAGTTTCAACACTATGGAAAGGGTTAGAGTTTCTACACTATGGAAAGGGTTAGGGTTAGAGTTTCTACACTATGGAACGGGTTAGGGTTTCTACACTAATGAAAGGGTTAGAGTTTCTAAACTATTGAAAGGGTTAGAGTTTCTAAACTATTGAAAGGGTTAGAGTCTCTACACTATGGAAAGGGTTAGAGTTAGAGTTGCTAAACTATGGGAAGGGTTAGAGTTTCTACACTATGGAAATGGTTAGAGTTTCAACACTATGGAAAGGGTTAGAGTTTCTACACTATGGAAAGGGTTAGAGTTTCAACACTATGGAAAGTGTTAGAGTTTCTACACTATGGAAAGGGTCAGAGTTTCTACACTATGGAAAGGGTTAGAGTTTATACACTATGGAAAGGGTCAGAGTTTCTACACTATGGAAAGGGTTAGAGTTTCTACACTATGGAAAGGGTTAGAGTTTCAACACTATGGAAAGGGTTAGAGTTTCAACACTATGGAAAGGGTTAGAGTTTCAACACTATGGAAAGGGTTAGAGTTTCTACACTATGGAAAGGGTCAGAGTTTCTACACTATGGAAAGGGTTAGAGTTAGAGTTGCTAAACTATGGGAAGGGTTAGAGTTTCTACACTATGGAAAGGGTTAGAGTTTCAACACTATGGAAAGGGTTAGAGTTTCTACACTATGGAAAGGGTTAGAGTTTCTACACTATGGAAAAGGTTAGAGTTTCTACACTATGGAAAGGGTTAGAGTTAGAGTTGCTAAACTATGGGAAGGGTTAGAGTTTCTACACTATGGAAAGGGTTAGAGTTTCTACACTATGGAAAGGGTTAGAGTCTCTACACTATGGAAAGGGTTAGGGTTAGAGTTTCTACACTATGGAAAGGATTAGAGTTAGAGTTTCTACACTATGGAAAGGGTTAGAGTTAGAGTTTCAACACTATGGAAAGGGTTAGGGTTAGAGTTTCTACACTATGGAAAGGGTTAGAGTTTCTACACTATGGAAAGGGTTAGAGTTTCTAAACTCTGGAAAGGGTTAGAGTTTCTAAACTATTGAAAGGGTTAGAGTTTCTACACTATGGAAAGGGTTAGAGTTAGAGTTGCTAAACTATAGAAAGGGTTAGAGTTTCTACACTATGGAAAGGGTTAGAGTTTCAACACTATGGAAAGGTTTAGAGTTTCAACACTATGGAAAGGGTTAGGGTTAGAGTTTCTACACTATGGAAAGGGTTAGAGTTTCTACACTATGGAAAGGGTTAGGGTTAGAGTTTCTACACTATGGAAAGGGTTAGAGTTTCTACACTATGGAAAGGGTTAGAGTTTCTACACTATGGAAAGGGTTAGAGTTTCTACACTATGGAAAGGGTTAGAGTTTCAACACTATGGAAAGGGTTAGAGATTGAGTTTCAACACTATGGAAAGGGTTAGAGTTTCTACACTATGGAAAGGGTTAGAGTTTCTACACTATGGAAAGGGTTAGAGTTTCTACACTATGGAAAGGGTTAGGGTTTCTACACTAATGAAAGGGTTAGAGTTTCTAAACTATTGAAAGGGTTAGAGTTTCTAAACTATTGAAAGGGTTAGAGTCTCTACACTATGGAAAGGGTTAAAGTTAGAGTTGCTAAACTATGGAAAGGGTTAGAGTTTCAACACTATGGAAAGGGTTAGAGTTTCAACACTATGGAAAGGGTTAGAGTTTCTACACTATGGAAAGGGTTAGAGTTTCTACACTATGGAAAGGATTAGAGTTAGAGTTGCTAAACTATGGGAAGGGTTAGAGTTTCTACACTATGGAAAGGGTTAGAGTTTCAACACCATGGAAAGGGTTAGAGTTTCTACACTATGGAAAGGGTTAGAGTCTCTACACTATGGAAAGGGTTAGAGTTTCTACACTATGGAAAGGGTTAGAGTTAGAGTTGCTAAACTATGGGAAGGGTTAGAGTTTCTACACTATGGAAAGGGTTAGAGTCTCTACACTATGGAAAGGGTTAGGGTTAGAGTTTCTACACTATGGAAAGGATTAGAGTTAGAGTTTCTACACTATGAACAGGGTTAGAGTTAGAGTTTCAACACTATGGAAAGGGTTAGGGTTAGAGTTTCTACACTATGGAAAGGGTTAGAGTTTCTACACTATGGAAAGGGTTAGAGTTTCTAAACTCTGGAAAGGGTTAGAGTTTCTAAACTATTGAAAGGGTTAGAGTTTCTACAATATGGAAAGGGTTAGAGTTGCTAAACTATAGAAAGGGTTAGAGTTTCTACACTATGGAAAGGGTTAGAGTTTCAACACTATGGAAAGGGTTAGGGTTAGAGTTTCTACACTATGGAAAGGGTTAGAGTTTCTACACTATGGAAAGGGTTAGGGTTAGAGTTTCTACACTATGGAACGGGTTAGGGTTTCTAAACTATTGAAAGGGTTAGAGTTTCTAAACTATTGAAAGGATTAGAGTCTCTACACTATGGAAAGGGTTAGAGTTAGAGTTGCTAAACTATGGAAAGGGTTAGACTTTCAACACTATGGAAAGGGTTAGAGTTTCAACACTATGGAAAGGGTTAGAGTTAGAGTTGCTAAACTATGGAAAGGGTTAGACTTTCAACACTATGGAAAGGGTTAGAGTTTCAACACTATGGAAAGAGTTAGAGTTTCAACACTATGGAAAGGGTTAGAGTTAGAGTTGCTAAACTATGGAAAGGGTTAGAGTTTCAACACCATGGAAAGGGTTAGAGTTTCTACACTATGGAAAGGGTTAGAGTTTCAACACTATGGAAAGGGTTAGAGTTTCTACACTATGGAAAGGGTTAGAGTCTCTACACTATGGAAAGGGTTAGAGTTTCTACACTATGGAAAGGGTTAGAGTTAGAGTTGCTAAACTATGGGAAGGGTTAGAGTTTCTACACTATGGAAAGGGTTAGAGTCTCTACACTATGGAAAGGGTTAGGGTTAGAGTTTCTACACTATGGAAAGGATTAGAGTTAGAGTTTCTACACTATGAACAGGGTTAGAGTTAGAGTTTCAACACTATGGAAAGGGTTAGGGTTAGAGTTTCTACACTATGGAAAGGGTTAGAGTTTCTACACTATGGAAAGGGTTAGAGTTTCTAAACTCTGGAAAGGGTTAGAGTTTCTAAACTATTGAAAGGGTTAGAGTTTCTACAATATGGAAAGGGTTAGAGTTAGAGTTGCTAAACTATAGAAAGGGTTAGAGTTTCTACACTATGGAAAGGGTTAGAGTTTCAACACTATGGAAAGGGTTAGGGTTAGAGTTTCTACACTATGGAAAGGGTTAGAGTTTCTACACTATGGAAAGGGTTAGGGTTAGAGTTTCTACACTATGGAACGGGTTAGGGTTTCTAAACTATTGAAAGGGTTAGAGTTTCTAAACTATTGAAAGGATTAGAGTCTCTACACTATGGAAAGGGTTAGAGTTAGAGATGCTAAACTATGGAAAGGGTTAGACTTTCAACACTATGGAAAGGGTTAGAGTTTCAACACTATGGAAAGGGTTAGAGTTAGAGTTGCAAAACTATGGAAAGGGTTAGACTTCCAACACTATGGAAAGGGTTAGAGTTTCAACACTATGGAAAGAGTTAGAGTTTCAACACTATGGAAAGGGTTAGAGTTAGAGTTGCTAAACTATGGAAAGGGTTAGAGTTTCAACACCATGGAAAGGGTTAGAGTTTCTACACTATGGAAAGGGTTAGAGTTTCTACACTATGGAAAGGGTTAGAGTTTCTACACTATGGAAAGGGTTAGAGTTAGAGTTTCTAAACTATGGGAAGGGTTAGAGTTTCTACACTATGGAAAGGGTTAGAGTTAGAGTTTCTACACTATGGAAAGGGTTAGAGTTTCTACACTATGGAAAGGGTTAGAGTTAGAGTTTCTAAACTATGGGAAGGGTTAGAGTTTCTACACTATGGAAAGGGTTAGAGTTTCAACACTATGAAAAGGGTTAGAGGAGCAACACTATGGAAAGGGTTAGAGTTTCTACACTATGGAAAGGGTTAGAGTTTCTACACTATGGAAAGGGTTAGAGTTCCTACACTATGGAAAGGGTTAGAGTTTCAACACTATGGAAAGGGTTAGGGTTAGAGTTTCTACACTATGGAAAGGATTAGAGTTTCTACACTATGGAAAGGGTTAGAGTTAGAGTTTCTACACTATGGAAAGGGTTAGAGTTAGAGTTTCAACACTATGGAAAGGGTTAGGGTTAGAGTTTCTACACTATGGAAAGGGTTAGAGTTTCTACACTATGGAAAGTGTTAGAGTTAGAGTTTCTACACTATAGAAAGGGTTAGAGTTTCTACACTATGGAAAGGGTTGGAGTTTCAACACTATGGAAAGGTTTAGAGTTTCAACACTATGGAAAGGGTTAGGGTTAGAGTTTCTACACTATGGAAAGGGTTAGAGTTTCTACACTATGGAAAGGGTTAGGGTTAGAGTTTCTACACTATGGAACGGGTTAGGGTTTCTACACTAATGAAAGGGTTAGAGTTTCTAAACTATTGAAAGGGTTAGAGTTTCTAAACTATTGAAAGGGTTAGAGTCTCTAAACTATGGAAAGGGTTAGAGTTAGAGTTGCTAAACTATGGAAAGGGTTAGAGTTTCAACACTATGGAAAGGGTTAGAGTTTCAACACTATGGAAAGGGTTAGAGTTTCTACACTATGGAAAGGGTTAGAGTTTCTAAACTATGGAACGGGTTAGGGTTTCTACACTAATGAAAGGGTTAGAGTTTCTAAACTATGGAAAGGGTTAGAGTTTCTACACTATGGAAAGGGTTAGAGTTTCTACACTATGGGAAGGGTTAGAGTTTCTACACTATGGAAAGGGTTAGAGTTTCTACACTATGGAAAGGTTTAGAGTTTCAACACTATGGAAAGGGTTAGGGTTAGAGTTTCTACACTATGGAAAGGGTTAGAGTTTCTACACTATGGAAAGGGTTAGGGTTAGTGCTTCTACACTATGGAACGGGTTAGGGTTTCTACACTAATGAAAGGGTTAGAGTTTCTAAACTATTGAAAGGGTTAGAGTTTCTAAACGATTGAAAGGGTTAGAGTTTCTAAACTATTGAAAGGGTTAGAGTCTCTACACTATGGAAAGCGTTAGAGTTTCTATACTATGGAAAGGGTTAGAGTTTTGTACACTATGGAAAGGGTTAGAGTTAGAGTTGCTAAACTATGGGAAGGGTTAGAGTTTCTACACGATGGAAAGGGTTAGAGTTTCATCACTATGGAAAGGGTTAGAGTTTCTACACTATGGAAAGGGTTAGAGTTTCAACACTATGGAAAGGGTTAGAGTTTCTACACTATGGAAAGGGTCAGAGTTTCTACACTATGGAAAGGGTTAGAGTTTCAACACTATGGAAAGGGTTAAAGTTTCTACACTATGGAAAGGGTTATAGTTTCAACACTATGGAAAGGGTTAGAGTTTCAACACTATGGAAAGGTTAGAGTTTCAACACTATGGAAAGGGTTAGAGTTTCTACACTATGGAAAGGGTCAGAGTTTCTACACTATGGAAAGGGTTAGAGTTAGAGTTGCTAAACTATGGTAAGGGTTAGAGTTTCTACACTATGGAAAGGGTTAGAGTTTCAACACTATGGAAAGGGTTAGAGTTTCTACACTATGGAAAGGGTTAGAGCCTCTACACTATGGAAAAGGTTAGAGTTTCTACACTATGGAAAGGGTTAGAGTTAGAGTTGCTAAACTATGGGAAGGGTTAGAGTTTCTACACTATGGAAAGGGTTAGAGTTTCTACACTATGGAAAGGGTTAGAGTCTCTACACTATGGAAAGGGTTAGGGTTAGAGTTTCTACACTATGGAAAGGATTAGAGTTAGAGTTTCTAAACTATGAAAAGGGTTCGAGTTAGAGTTTCAACACTATGGAAAGGGTTAGGGTTAGAGTTTCTACACTATGGAAAGGGTTAGAGTTTCTACACTATGGAAAGGGTTAGAGTTTCTACACTATTGAAAGGGTTGGAGTTTCTACACTATGGAAAGGGTTAGAGTTAGAGTTTCTAAACTATGGGAAGGGTTAGAGTTTCTACACTATGGAAAGGGTTAGAGTTAGAGTTTCTACACTATGGAAAGGGTTAGAGTTTCTACACTATGGAAAGGGTTAGAGTTAGAGTTTCTAAACTATGGGAAGGGTTAGAGTTTCTACACTATGGAAAGGGTTAGAGTTTCAACACTATGGAAAGGGTTAGAGGAGCAACACTATGGAAAGGGTTAGAGTTTCAACACTATGGAAAGGGTTAGGGTTAGAGTTTCTACACTATGGAAAGGATTAGAGTTTCTACACTATGGAAAGGGTTAGAGTTAGAGTTTCTACACTATGGAAAGGGTTAGAGTTAGAGTTTCAACACTATGGAAAGGGTTAGGGTTAGAGTTTCTACACTATGGAAAGGGTTAGAGTTTCTACACTATGGAAAGTGTTAGAGTTAGAGTTTCTACACTATGGAAAGGATTAGAGTTTCTACACTATGGAAAGGGTTAGAGTTTCAACACTATGGAAAGGGTTAGAGTTAGAGTTTCTACACTATGGAAAGGGTTAGAGTTTCAAAAATATGGAAAGGGTTAGAGTTTCTACACTATGGAAAGGGTTAGAGTTTCTACACTATGGAAAGGGTTAGAGTTTCTACACTATGGAAAGCGTTAGAGTTTTTATACTATGGAAAGGGTTGGAGTTAGAGTTTCTACACTATGGAAAGGGTTAGGGTTAGAGTTTCTACACTATGTAAAGGGTTAGAGTTTCAAAACTATGGAAAGGGTTAGAGTTTCAACACTATGGAAATGGTTAGAGTTAGAGTTTCTACACTATGGAAAGGGTTAGAGTTAGAGTTTCAACACTATGGAAAGGGTTAGGGTTAGAGTTTCTACACTATGGAAAGGGTTAGAGTTTCTACACTATGGAAAGTGTTAGAGTTAGAGTTTCTACACTATGGAAAGGGTTAGAGTTTCTACACTATGGAAAGGGTTAGAGTTTCAACACTATGGAAAGGGTTAGAGTTAGAGTTGCTAAACTATGGAACGGGTTAGAGTTTCAACACTATGGAAAGGGTTAGAGTTTCTTCACTATGGAAAGGGTTAGAGTTTCAACACTATGGAAAGGGTTAGGGTTAGAGTTTCTAAACTCTGGAAAGGGTTAGAGTTTCTAAACTATGGAAAGGGTTAGAGTTTCTACACTATGGAAAGGGTTAGAGTTTCTACACTATGGAAAGCGTTAGAGTTTCTATACTATGGAAAGGGTTGGAGTTAGAGTTTCTACACTATGGAAAGGGTTAGGGTTAGAGTTTCTACACTATGGAAAGGGTTAGAGTTTCAAAACTATGGAAAGGGTTAGAGTTTCAACACTATGGAAAGGGTTGGAGTTTCAACACTATGGAAAGGGTTAGAGTTTCTACACTATGGAAAGGGTTAGAGTTAGAGTTTCTACACTATGGAAAGGGTTAGAGTTTCTACACTATGGTATGGGTTAGAGTTTCAACACTATGGAAAGGGTTAGCGTTTCTACACTATGGAAAGGGTTAGAGTTCCAACACTATGGAAAGGGTTAGAGTTTCAACACTATGGAAAGGGTTAGAGTTAGAGTTTCTACACTATGTAAAGGGTTAGAGTTTCAACACTATGGAAAGGGTTAGAGTTTCAACACTATGGAAAGGGTTAGAGTTTCTAAACTATGGAAAGGGTTAGAGTTTCTACACTATGGAAAGGGTTAGAGTTTCAACACTATGGAAAGGGTTAGGGTTAGAGTTTCTAAACTCTGGAAAGGGTTAGAGTTTCTAAACTCTGGAAAGGGTTAGAGTTTCTACACCATGGAAAGGGTTAGAGTTTCTACACTATGGAAAGGGTTAGGGATAGAGTTTCTACACTATGGAAAGGATTAGAGTTTCTACACTATGGAAAGGGTTAGAGTTAGAGTTTCTACACTATGGAAAGGGTTAGAGTTTCAAAACTATGGAAAGGGTTAGAGTTTCTACACTATGGAAAGGGTTCGAGTTTCTACACTATGGAAAGCGTTAGAGTTTCTATACTATGGAAAGGGTTGGAGTTAGAGTTTCTACACTATGGAAAGGGTTAGGGTTAGAGTTTCTACACTATGGAAAGGGTTAGAGTTTCAAAACTATGGAAAGGGTTAGAGTTTCAACACTATGGAAAGGGTTGGAGTTTCAACACTATGGAAAGGGTTAGAGTTTCTACACTATGGAAAGGGTTAGAGTTAGAGTTTCTACACTATGGAAAGGGTTAGAGTTTCTACACTATGGTATGGGTTAGAGTTTCAACACTATGGAAAGGGTTAGCGTTTCTACACTATGGAAAGGGTTAGAGTTCCAACACTATGGAAAGGGTTAGAGTTTCAACACTATGGAAAGGGTTAGAGTTAGAGTTTCTACACTATGGAAAGGGTTAGAGTTTCTACACTATGGAAAGGGTTAGAGTTTCAACACTATGGAAAGGGTTAGAGTTTCTACACTATGGAAAGGGTTGGAGTTAGAGTTTCTGAACTATGGAAAGGGTTAGAGTTTCTACACTATGGAAAGGGTTGGAGTTAGAGTTTCTAAACTATGGAAAGGGTTGGAGTTTCTACACTATGGAAAGGGTTGGAGTTAGAGTTTCAACACTATGGAAAGGGTTAGAGTTTCTACACTATGGAAAGGTTTAGAGTTTCTACACTATGGACAGGGTTAGAGTTTCACCACTATGGAAAGGGTTAGAGTTAGAGTTTCTACACTATGGAAAGGGTTAGAGTTTCAACACTATGGAAAGGGTTAGAGTTTCAACACTATGGAAAGGGTTAGAGTTTCAACACTATGGAAAGGGTTAGAGTTTCAACACTATGGAAAGGCAGCACGTGTTTGATACACAGGCAGACAGGCAGACACTGGTTCATGGCTATGTCCTTTATCTCCCAGCTTCCCCCAGACAGCCAGAGGAGAACAACTGACAGAGACAGATTGTCAGTCACACAGCTCCCCCCAGACAGGAGGCCGACTGACAGAGACAGAGGGTCAGTCACACAGCTCCCCCCAGAACAGAGGCCAACTGACAGAGACAGAGGGTCAGTGACACAGCTCCCCCCAGACAGGAGGCCACCTGACAGAGACAGAGGGTCAGTCACACAGCTCACCCCAGAACAGAGGCCAACTGACAGTGACAGAGGGTCGGTCACACCGCTCACCCCAGAACAGAGGCCAACTGACAGCGACAGAGGGTCGGTCACACAGCTCACCCCAGAACAGAGGCCAACTGACAGAGACAGAGGGTCAGTCACACAGTTCCCACCAGACAGGAGGCCACCTGACAGAGACAGAGGGTCAGTCACATAGCTCCCACCAGACAGGAGGCCACCTGACAGAGACAGTGGGTCAGTCACACAGCTCCCCCCAGACATTAGGCCAACTGACAGAGACAGTCACCCACATACAGCTAGTTCTGCAGGTTACAGACAGAGACAGTCACCCACATACAGCTAGTTATGCAGGTTACAGACAGAGACAGTCACCCACATACAGCTAGTTTTACAGGTTACAGACAGAGACAGTCACCCACATACAGCTAGTTCTGCAGGTTACAGACAGAGACAGTCACCCACATACAGCTAGTTCTGCAGCTTACAGACAGAGACAGTCACCCACATTAGGATAGTTTTACAGGTTACAGACAGAGATGCTAGCGTGAAAAGTCTTCATGTATTAAATATAATCTTTGAAATAGTTAGTTGGCAGGGTGGTGGACAGGACAGAAAGCACTACCAAAGGTTACTGCAGGTTAAGTATCACCCTGTATTACTAAAGCTGGAAAAGTGTTTCTCTGGGTCGATCCAGGGCAGGCTTCGTGGTTGGTGTGTGTGGTGATGTCCCCAGAACATCATTGGACAATTATATGGCCCCCATACTGAGTGGTGTGTGTTTGTGTGTGTTTGTATGTGTGTATCCACCATCCATACTGAGTGGTGTGTGTTTGTGTGTGTTGGTGTGTGTTTGTATGTGTGCATCCACCACCCATACTGAGTGGTGTGTGTGTGTGTGTGTGTGTGTGTGTGTGTGTGTGTGTGTGTGTGTGTGTGTGTGTGTGTGTGTGTGTGTGTGTGTGTGTGTGTGTGTGTGTGTGTGTGTGTTTGTGTGTGTTTCTATGTGTGTATCCACCACCCATACTGAGTGGTGTGTGTGTGTGTGTGTGTGTGTGTGTGTGTGTGTGTGTGTGTGTGTGTGTGTGTGTGTGTGTATCCACCACCCATACTGGGAGCAGTGGGATATCTCTGCCTCCCAATCCCCATGAGACCTAAAATAGGAGGTAGGTGAGAGACAGAGCGTCCATATCGCTAACCAACACACACACACAATCCTCTCCCCTCTGTGTGCTTGTATTTCTTCTCTCCTTATCTCCTGGGCTTTCAGCAGGGCTGGCTCCCTGGGTTGTCACAAAAACAGGATAAACACGTTTTGATGTTGTCCAATATTCCACTGCAGCGACGTACACACACACACACACATTGCCATCGGAGAAAGAGACCACCGCACTGCGATGCTAAAACCTCTCAGACTACCGAAACGGAGGACAAAATTGCCTCCTCAGTAACGTTCAGAACAGGTTTGTTACTCTGCATTTCCCTATCCTACGTTTAATACATAGGAACTCATTAGGTCCACTGTACTGCCCTCTCCGCATTCTTCAGTTCTACAACACTAATAAAGAATCATCATGTTCCATCGGAATTGAATTGTGTTCCGTCTGGGTAATCTTCAGGGGTTTTCTTGGTTTACTTGTCGCCTTAACATTCCATTGTTTATTATCAACTATTTGATGTCATTTAAACAGAAAAGGGAAATATGATTGAATATTCACTCCTCTCTCTCGTACGCTGAAATGAAGTTTTCCTCCAATCAGAAATGATAGCTCCAATTATGAAACCATCATTCTAAGAATGCCCATGGTATTCCGAAATGTGTTGGCTTAGACATCAACACTAGCTCCGTATGGAATACAGCAGTCAGGCTGTGATTAATGTGGTGTCATGCAATGTGACCAAATACTTTGTCGCCGTGAGAAAACAAACTATTCCAATAATTTCCACTGTCTGTTTTCTCTGGTATAAACAGTTTTAATATGAGTATTTTGGAAGTCATGGTCAATATAGCAGCGCTAATGATCACGGTCGCAGTGGGAAGGAAGACAGATTCACATCCCAGTGGTAGTGGAAGCTGTACTGTAGATAAGCAATGTGAGTAGATTTTTAATGTTGTGAGGTAAACCTCTAGAGGCTTAGACACTAACACCACTAAAGCACATATGCAAGAACACTTAATAGAGACGTATTCACCCTTTTATCATCCTTCAACGGAAGGTGACATATCTGAGTGTGGAACAGCTTGATCTGGGAACCGCGGAAGAGATGAGCAGGAAGAGAGGGAGGACTGTGAGAGGAGAAGAAGAGACAGGGAGGATATTCACTGAGATCTAGCAGAGTGTGTCACACTATAACTCCCAACACACATACTATATCAAACCTCCTAACCTACACTATATATTCAAATGTGGACACCCCTTCAAATGAGTGGATTCTGCAATTTCATCCACACGCCATGCTGACAGGTGTATAAATTCTAGCACACATTCATGCAATCTTCATAGACAAACATTGGCAGTAGAACGGCCTTACTGAAGAGGTCAGTGACTTTCAACGTGGTACAGTCATAGGATGCCACCTTTCCAACAACTCAGTTCATCAAATTTCTGCCCTGCTAGAGCAGCCCCGGTCAACTGTAAGTGCTGTTATTTTGAAGCGGAACTGTCTAGCAGCAATCACTGCTCAGCCACGAAGTGGTAGGCCACAGAAGCTCACAGAACGGGACTGCAGAGTGCTGAAGCGTGTAGCATGTAAAAATCTTCTGTCCTTGGTTGAAACACTCAGTACCGAGTTCCAAACTGCCTCTGGAAGCAACGTCAGCACCAGAACTGTTCATCAGGAGCTTCATGAAATGGGTTTCCATGGCCGAGCAGATGCTCACAAGCCCAAGATAACCAATGTCAAGTGTCGGCTAGAGTGGCGTAAAGCTCACCACCATTTTACTCAAGTGGAAACGCGAGTAAAATCTCTGGAGTGATGAATCACGCTTCAACAACTGGCAGTCCGACTGATGAACCTGGGTTTGGCAGATGCCAGGACAACGCTACCTGCCCAAATGCATAGTGCCTACTGCAAAATTTGGTAGAGGAGGAATAACGGTCTGGGGATGTTTTTCATGGTTTGGGTTAGGACCCTTAGTTCCAATGAAGGGATATCTTAACGCTACAGCATACAATAACATTCTAGATGATTCTGTGCTTCCAACTTTGTGGCAACAGTGTGATGAAGGCCCTTTCCTCTTTCAGCATGACAATGCCCCAGTGCACAAAGAGAGGTCCAAACAGAACTGGTTCGTTGAGATCGGTGTGGAAGAACTTGACTGGCCTGCACAGAGCCCTGATCTTAACCCTGCTCGAAAGCCTTTCGGATGAATTGGAACGCCGACTGCGAGCCAGGCCTAATCACCCAACATCAGTGTCCGACCTCACTAATGCTCTTGTGGCTGAATGGAAGCAAGTCCTCGCAGCAATGTTCCAACATCTAGTGGAAAGCCTTCCCAGAAGAGAAGAGGCTGTTATAGCAGCAAAGGGGGGACCAACTACATATTAATGCCCATGATTTTGGAATGAGAGGTTCGACGAGCAGGTATCCATGCATATATGTACACAAACACACCAACTAGAACACAGAGACTTTCCATCACTGGTTACAGACCTCCCGAGTGGCACAGTGGTCTAAGGCACTGCATTGCAGTGCTAGAGCCGTCACTACAGACCCCCTGGTTAATTTTCAGGCTGTGTCACAACTGGCCACAATCGGGAGTCTCATAGGGCGGCGCACATTTGTCCCAGCTTCATCCGGGTTAGGGGAGGGTTTGGCCTGGGGGGGGTAGGCCGTTATTGTAAAAATAATGTGTCCTTAACTGCCTTGCCTAGTTAAATAAATGTAAAATAGGAACGGAATAATATGAAGAAATGCTACAGATGGAAGGAAAACAGTGTCGAAATCTACCAAAAACAATTAGACAACAACAAATTCAATCCCTTCCAGACAATTTCATGGATAAAAATGTTTCACTGTGAAAGAGTGAAGGTGTACATTTGGCAGTAGAAAACCTAAACAGTGTACTTGACCTCTCATCTTAAATATAAAATCTAAAAACATCAAGCAGACAACCTAAGAAAATTAACAACAATGACAAATGGTAGGATGAAGAACGCAAAAACCTAAGAAAGAAATTGAGAAACCTATCCAACCAAAAACATAGAGACCCAGACAACCTGAGTCTACGCCTTCACTATGGTCAATCACTAAAACAATAAAGAAATACACTTTGGAAATATACCTGACCGCTGTGACTAAGTTTAGCTTAGTACAGCATAATATAGCAGAGTATAGTAAAGTATTGTATAATATTGGACAGTACAGTACAGGACAATATAGTACAGTATATTACAGTGGTGGAAAATAAAACAACTCAACACTTCTGCCTAGTGACTGGTGTGCCACACATCAACTCTCTGCTGAGGATAAGACCCAGGTGCATCTCTCCAGAAGAGGAAAAACAGATTCCAAGATGTCTTCTTCAAGTGGGGCATCATTTATTATTGAGCGTTCCCTGTAGGGAAGATAGCTGCTGCTGCCTGATGGTTGGCCGTTTGACTTGCTGCTTAAGCTGTACTGTACAGAGACCAGCACACACACACAAACACACACACAGCTCAGTGCAGCACAGCAACTCTAAAGAAAAAACACCAGAGATACCAGCCTATAGATCTCATCCAGTAGCCACCTGCCATGGTGTCTCAAAATCTAAAAATTGTTTTTCACTTCAACAGTCAAACTGTAACTGTCAATCTAAAACAGCAAACTATAACGGTCAAACTATAACTGTACAACTATAACTGTACAACTATAACTGTACAACTATAACTGTACAATTATAACTGTTCAACTATAACTGTACAACTATAACTGTACAACTATAACTGTCAAACTATAACTGTACAACTATAACTGTACAACTATAACTGTTCAACTATAACTGTACAACTATAACTGTCAAACTATAACTGTACAACTATAACTGTCAAACTATAACTGTACAACTATAACTGTCAAATTACAACAGTCAAATTATAACTGTCAAACTATAACTGTCAAACTATAACTGTACAACTATAAGTGTCAAATTATAACTGTACAACTATAACTGTACAACTATAACTGTACCTCTATAACTGTACAACTATAACTGTCAAACTATAACTGTCAAACTATAACTGTCAAACTATAACTGTACAACTATAACTGACAAACTATAACTGTACAACTATAACTGTACAACTATAACTGTCAAATTATAACTGTCAAACTATAACTGTACAACTATAACTGTCAAACTATAACTATACAACTACAACTGTCAAACTATAACTGTACAACTATAACTGTCAAACTACACCTGTACAACTATAACTGTCAAACTATAACTGTACAACTATAACTGTCAAACTATAACTGTACAACTATAACTGTCAAACTATAACTGTACAACTATAACTGTCAAACTATAACTGTACAACTATAACTGTACAACTATAACTGTTCAACTATAACTGTACAACTATAACGGTCAAACTATAACTGTACAACTATAACTGTCAAATTATAACAGTCAAATTATAACTGTCAAACTATAACTGTACAACTATAACTGTCAAATTATAACTGTACAACTATAACTGTACAACTATAACTGTACCTCTATAACTGTACAACTATAACTGTCAAACTATAACTGTCAAACTATAAGTGTACAACTATAACTGTACAACTATAACTGTACAACTATAACTGTCAAACTATAACTGTCAAACTATAACTGTCAAACTATAACTGTACAACTATAACTGTCAAACTATAAGTGTACAATTATAACTGTACAACTATAACTGTCAAACTATAACTGTCAAACTATAACTGTCAAACTGTAACTGTACAACTATAACTGTACAACTATAACTGTCAAATTATAACTGTACAACTATAACTGTACAACTATAACTGTCAAACTATAACTGTCAAATTATAAGTGTCAAACTATAACTGTACAACTATAACTGTACAACTATAACTGTCAAACTATAACTGTCAAACTATAACTGTACAACTATAACTGACAAACTATAACTGTACAACTATAACTGTACAACTATAACTGCCAAATTATAACTGTCAAACTATAACTGTACAACTATAACTGTCAAACTATAACTATACAACTACAACTGTCATACTATAACTGTCAAACTACAACTGTACAACTATAACTGTCAAATTATAACTGTCAAACTATAACTGTCAAACTATAACTGTACAACTATAACTGTACAACTATAACTGTCAAACTATAACTGTCAAACTATAACTATACAACTACAACTGTCATACTATAACTGTCAAACTACAACTGTACAACTATAACTGTCAAATTATAACTGTACAACTATACCTGTCAAATTATACCTGTACAAATATAACTGTCAAATTATAACTGTCAAACTATAACTGTCATACAATAACTGTCAAACTACAACTGTACAACTATAACTGTCAAATTATAACTGTCAAACTATAACTGTCAAACTATAACTGTCAAACTACAACTGTCAAACTATAACTGTCAAACTATAACTGTCAAACTATAACTGTCAAACTATAACTGTCAAACTATAACTGTACAACTATAACTGTACAACTATAACTGTACAACTATAACTGTCAAACTATAACTGTACAACTATAACTGTCAAACTATAACTGTCAAACTATAACTGTCAAACTATAACTGTACAACTATAACTGACAAACTATAACTGTACAACAATAACTGTACAACTATAACTGTCAAATTATAACTGTCAAACTATAACTGTACAACTATAACTGTCAAACTATAACTATACAACTACAACTGTCAAACTATAACTGTACAACTATAACTGTCAAACTACACCTGTACAACTATAACTGTCAAACTATAACTGTACAACTATAACTGTCAAACTATAACTGTACAACTATAACTGTCAAACTATAACTGTACAACTATAACTGTCAAACTATAACTGTACAACTATAACTGTACAACTATAACTGTTCAACTATAACTGTACAACTATAACGGTCAAACTATAACTGTACAACTATAACTGTCAAATTATAACAGTCAAATTATAACTGTCAAACTATAACTGTACAACTATAACTGTCAAATTATAACTGTACAACTATAACTGTACAACTATAACTGTACCTCTATAACTGTACAACTATAACTGTCAAACTATAACTGTCAAACTATAAGTGTACAACTATAACTGTCAAACTACACCTGTACAACTATAACTGTCAAACTATAACTGTACAACTATAACTGTCAAACTATAACTGTACAACTATAACTGTCAAACTATAACTGTACAACTATAACTGTCAAACTATAACTGTACAACTATAACTGTACAACTATAACTGTTCAACTATAACTGTACAACTATAACGGTCAAACTATAACTGTACAACTATAACTGTCAAATTATAACAGTCAAATTATAACTGTCAAACTATAACTGTACAACTATAACTGTCAAATTATAACTGTACAACTATAACTGTACAACTATAACTGTACCTCTATAACTGTACAACTATAACTGTCAAACTATAACTGTCAAACTATAAGTGTACAACTATAACTGTACAACTATAACTGTCAAATTATAACAGTCAAATTATAACTGTCAAACTATAACTGTACAACTATAACTGTCAAATTATAACTGTACAACTATAACTGTACAACTATAACTGTACCTCTATAACTGTACAACTATAACTGTCAAACTATAACTGTCAAACTATAAGTGTACAACTATAACTGTCAAACTACACCTGTACAACTATAACTGTCAAACTATAACTGTACAACTATAACTGTCAAACTATAACTGTACAACTATAACTGTCAAACTATAACTGTACAACTATAACTGTCAAACTATAACTGTACAACTATAACTGTACAACTATAACTGTTCAACTATAACTGTACAACTATAACGGTCAAACTATAACTGTACAACTATAACTGTCAAATTATAACAGTCAAATTATAACTGTCAAACTATAACTGTACAACTATAACTGTCAAATTATAACTGTACAACTATAACTGTACAACTATAACTGTACCTCTATAACTGTACAACTATAACTGTCAAACTATAACTGTCAAACTATAAGTGTACAACTATAACTGTACAACTATAACTGTACAACTATAACTGTCAAACTATAACTGTCAAACTATAACTGTCAAACTATAACTGTCAAACTATAACTGTACAACTATAACTGTCAAACTATAAGTGTCAAACTATAACTGTCAAACTATAACTGTCAAACTATAACTGTCAAACTATAACTGTACAACTATAACTGTACAACTATAACTGTCAAATTATAACTGTACAACTATAACTGTACAACTATAACTGTCAAACTATAACTGTCAAACTATAACTGTCAAATTATAAGTGTCAAACTATAACTGTACAACTATAACTGTACAACTATAACTGTCAAATTATAACTGTCAAACTATAACTGTACAACTATAACTGTCAAACTATAACTATACAACTATAACTGTCAAATTATAACTGTCAAACTATAACTGTCAAATTATAACTGTACAACTATAACTGTACAACTATAACTGTCAAATTATAACTGTCAAACTATAACTGTACAACTATAACTGTCAAACTATAACTGTACAACTATAACTGTCAAACTATAACTGTACAACTATAATTGTCAAACTATAACTGTACAACTATAACTGTACAACTATAACTGTCAAACTATAACTGTACAACTATAACTGTCAAACTATAACTGTACAACTATAACTGTACAACTATAACTGTCAAACTATAACTGTACAACTTTAACTGTACAACTATAAGTGTCAAACTATAACTGTCAAATTATAACTGTACAACTATAACTGTCAAATTATAACTGTCAAACTATAACTGTACAACTATAACTGTCAAATTATAAGTGTCAAACTATAACTGTCAAATTATAACTGTCAAACTATAACTGTACAACTATAACTGTCAAATTATAAGTGTCAAACTATAACTGTCAAACTATAACTGTCAAACTATAACTGACAGTCAAATTATAAGTGTCAAACTAAAACTGTACAACTATAACTGTACAACTATAACTGTCAAATTATAAGTGTCAAACTATAACTGTCAAACTATAACTGTACAACTATAACTGTCGAACTATAACTGTACAACTATAACTGTACAACTATAACTGTACAACTATAACTGTACAACTATAACTGTACCTCTATAACTGTACAACTATAACTATCAAATCATAAGTGTCAAACTATAACTGTGAAACTATAACTGTCAAACTATAACTGTACAACTATAACTGTACAACTATAACTGTACAACTATAACTGTCAAACTATAACTGTACAACTATAACTGTCAAATTATAACTGTCAAACTGTAACTGTCAAACTATAACTGTACAACTATAACTGTACAACTATAACTGTACAACTATAACTGTACAACTATAACTGTACAACTATAACTGTCAAATTATAACTGTACAACTATAACTGTACAACTATAACTGTACAACTATAACTGTACAACTATAACTGTCAAACTATAACTGTACAACTATAACTGTCAAATTATAAGTGTCAAACTATAACTGTCAAACTATAACTGTACAACTATAACTGTCGAACTATAACTGTACAACTATAACTGTACAACTATAACTGTACAACTATAACTGTACAACTATAACTGTCAAACTATAACTGTACAACTATAACTGTACAACTATAACTGTCAAACTATAACTGTACAACTATAACTGTCAAACTATAACTGTACAACTATAACTGTCAAATTATAAGTGTCAAACTATAACTGTCAAATTATAACTGTCAAACTATAACTGTACAACTATAACTGTCAAATTATAAGTGTCAAACTATAACTGTCAAACTATAACTGTCAAACTATAACTGACAGTCAAATTATAACTGTCAAACTATAACTGTACAACTATAACTGTACAACTATAACTGTCAAATTATAAGTGTCAAACTATAACTGTCAAACTATAACTGTACAACTATAACTGTCAAACTATAACTGTCAAACTATAACTGTCAAATTATAACTGTCAAACTATAACTGACAGTCAAATTATAACTGTCAAACTATAACTGTCAAACTATAACTGTACAACTATAACTGTACAACTATAACTGTACAACTATAACTGTCAAATTATAACTGTCAAACTATAACTGTCAAATTATAATTGTACAACTACAACTGTCAAATTATAACTGTCAAACTATAACTGTCAAACTATAACTGTCAAACTATAACTGTCAAACTATAACTGTACAACTATAACTGTACAACTATAACTGTACAACTATAACTGTCAAACTATAACTGTACAACTATAACTGTACAACTATAACTGTACAACTATAACTGTCAAACTATAACTGTACTACTATAACTGTACAACTATAACTGTACCTCTATAACTGTACAACTATAACTGTCAACCTATAACTGTCAAATTATAACTGTACAACTATAACTGTCAAATTATAACTGTCAAACTATAACTGTCAAACTATAACTGTCAAACTATAACTGTACAACTATAACTGTACAACTATAACTGTCAAACTATAACTGTCAAATTATAAGTGTCAAACCATAACTGTCAAACTATAACTGTACAACTATAACGGTCAAACTATAACTGTACAACTATAACTGTCAAATTATAAGTGTCAAACTATAACTGTCAAATTATAACTGTCAAACTATAACTGTCAAACTATAACTGTACAACTATAACTGTCAAATTATAAGTGTCAAACTATAATTGTCAAACTATAACTGTCAAACTATAACTGACAGTCAAATTATAAGTGTCAAACTAAAACTGTACAACTATAACTGTACAACTATAACTGTCAAATTATAAGTGTCAAACTATAACTGTCAAACTATAACTGTACAACTATAACTGTCGAACTATAACTGTACAACTATAACTGTACAACTATAACTGTACAACTATAACTGTACAACTATAACTGTACCTCTATAACTGTACAACTATAACTATCAAATCATAAGTGTCAAACTATAACTGTGAAACTATAACTGTCAAACTATAACTGTACAACTATAACTGTACAACTATAACTGTACAACTATAACTGTCAAACTATAACTGTACAACTATAACTGTCAAATTATAACTGTCAAACTGTAACTGTCAAACTATAACTGTACAACTATAACTGTCGAACTATAACTGTACAACTATAACTGTACAACTATAACTGTACAACTATAACTGTACAACTATAACTGTCAAATTATAACTGTACAACTATAACTGTACAACTATAACTGTACAACTATAACTGTACAACTATAACTGTCAAACTATAACTGTACAACTATAACTGTCAAATTATAAGTGTCAAACTATAACTGTCAAACTATAACTGTACAACTATAACTGTCGAACTATAACTGTACAACTATAACTGTACAACTATAACTGTACAACTATAACTGTCAAACTATAACTGTACAACTATAACTGTCAAATTATAAGTGTCAAACTATAACTGTCAAATTATAACTGTCAAACTATAACTGTACAACTATAACTGTCAAATTATAAGTGTCAAACTATAACTGTCAAACTATAACTGTCAAACTATAACTGACAGTCAAATTATAACTGTCAAACTATAACTGTACAACTATAACTGTACAACTATAACTGTCAAATTATAAGTGTCAAACTATAACTGTCAAACTATAACTGTACAACTATAACTGTCAAACTATAACTGTCAAACTATAACTGTCAAATTATAACTGTCAAACTATAACTGATAGTCAAATTATAACTGTCAAACTATAACTGTCAAACTATAACTGTACAACTATAACTGTACAACTATAACTGTACAACTATAACTGTCAAACTATAACTGTCAAACTATAACTGTCAAAATATAACTGTCAAACTATAACTGTACAACTATAACTGTCAAACTATAACTGTCAAACTATAACTGTACAACTATAACTGTACACCTATAACTGTCAAACTATAACTGTCAAACTGTAACTGTCAAACTATAACTGTACAACTATACCTGTCAAATTATAACTGCACAACTATAACTGTCAAACTATAACTGTACAACTATAACTGTACACCTATAACTGTCAAACTATAACTGTACAACTATAACTGTACAACTATAACTGTACAACTATAACTGTCAAATTATAACTGTCAAACTGTAACTGTCAAACTATAACTGTACAACTATACCTGTCAAATTATAACTGCACAACTATAACTGTCAAACTATAACTGTACAACTATAACTGTACACCTATAACTGTCAAACTATAACTGTACAACTATAACTGTCAAATTATAACTGTCAAACTGTAACTGTCAAACTATAACTGTACAACTATACCTGTCAAATTATAACTGCACAACTATAACTGTCAAACTATAACTGTACAACTATAACTGTACACCTATAACTGTCAAACTATAACTGTACAACTATAACTGTACAACTATAACTGTACGACTATAACTGTCAAACTATAACTGTACAACTATAACTGTCAAATTATAACTGTCAAACTGTAACTGTCAAACTATAACTGTACAACTATACCTGTCAAATTATAACTGCACAACTATAACTGTCAAACTATAACTGTACAACTATAACTGTACACCTATAACTGTCAAACTATAACTGTCAAACTATTACTGTACAACTACAACCGTCAAACTATAACTGTACAACTATAACTGTCAAACTATAACAGTCAAACTATATGCACAACTAGATGAAGTGAGAAGTTTTCTTTCAATGTGTTTTTCTTCTAAATCCCTGATTGGAGCCTATTACTGATATATGTAGGATATTATCTGTCGTGAGCAACATGAGTAATGCATTTGTTATTCAAAACAAATGTGCTGCTATCGTCATGCACTTCATCAGAGCTGTAGGAGTGTGAAAGACAGAGTTTGAATGAAGTGCTAATTGAAACACTTCAGGATAGACAGAGTTTGACAGAAAGACAGAACTCGACACGAATGTACCACAGCAGTATAAATGTAGTTGTCACGGCAGTGAGACACAGAGGTGCCCAGCAACATCAATGGACCTAAGTCTCCAATTCTTTGATTAGGTTTGATTTGTGAGCTACTTACACAATATACACATTTCAGATGCTCACTTTCCTGGGATGAATAGGAAATATAAAAAGCGTAAGATAGAAGCTCAGAAGGAAAAGTATCTCTTCAGAAGCTGCTCTTAATTCCTTCATTTGATATTGACTACATCAAATAGAAAACCCAACAAGCACTTGCACTGGGACTCCTTGGAATCTCTATTAGGCAAATACATTCATGTAGTTAAGAAATCCACAGTACAGTATTTTTATCTGTCATATCAGTTCAATTTGATCTTCACACATTCCGCGTGTCTGATTTTATACATTTCTGAGGGGGAAAAAAGGTAGGTGTTGACTAACCACGAGTAAACTGTAGGCTATACAAATAAAGAGATTTACACACTCTATATACAAACTTCCAGAAACGTAGTTAGTAAACCACCAACGTTTCAGGATTTTATTACCTACTAGAAGTGGGAATGATGGCACAGACAGACTGGAACCCAGGCTACAGATCCACGGTTTCTTCATTAGTTTGTAAGTTAGTTGGCATGCTAACTGTATAGCAGGGTCCGGTCAGACTCCAACTGACACCAGTGTCCTCTACAATATGGAGATGATGTAATCCCTTAACACCCACAACACATCTCCCTGACCTGACACTTTTGGCGTGTGTGTGTGTGTTTGCGTGCGTGCGTGTGTGTGTGCGCGTGTGTGTGTGTGTTTGTGTGTGTGTGTGTGTGTGTGTGTGTGTGTAATCATGTAACACCATAAACACATCTCCCTGACCTGACACTTTTGGCGTGTGTGTGTGTGTGTGTGTTTGCGTGCGTGTGTGTGTATGTGTGTTCGTGTGTGTGTGTGTGTGTACGTGTGTGTGTGTGTAATAATGTAACACCATACACACAACTCTCAGTCGTGACAAGTTTAAAAAAAATCTCTCTCTTGCTCAATTACAATTTCAATTCAAGGGGCTTTATTGGCATGGGAAACAGTAAACATTACACTCACAAAAGATAAAAAAGATATGTAAAATGTTGAAAGAGTCAACAAACTTCATTTATTTTCCCCTAACCCTACCACCCCTTCCCTAATTGGAGTAAACTAATGGACCACAAAACTTCTAGTTCCAGTTTATACATACTATTGACTCGAAATGTTGCGGACACTATTTTACAATAGTTACAGTATGTTTTTGTTTGTTTTCTGTCCCATCCTTCAGCTACCTTCAACCCTCCTATCTATCTCTGAAGACCATCCAGTTTTGATTTCTATTTGCCATATATTTTCCATCTGTGCTGTTTCACAAAAGATTTACAGGTTTACGGACACAGAATATTTTACATTAGTTATCTTGTTATTTTTAGTCCAACCGTTGTGCCTCTAACGTTGTGGCAACAGTTTGCGGAAGGCCCTTTCCTATTTCAGCATGGCAATGCGCCCGTGGTTTGTTGTGATTGGTGTGGAAGAACTTGAGTGGCCTGCACAGAGCCCTGACCTCAACCCCATCGAACACCTTTGGGATGAATTTCTACATCTAGCGGAAAGTCTTCCCAGAAGAGTGGAGGTTGTTATAGATGCAAAAGGGGGACTAACTCCATGTTAATGCCCATTCATTTTGGAATGAGACGTTTGACGAGCAGGTGTCCACATACTTTTAGCCATGTAGAGTGCATGTCATAGTCAGCCAGTTCACACCTTTACATGATTCAGATTGAGATCACGTTATTGGTCTATTGTTCCAACCGAAATGTTACTTCCACTTTTAATCCAACCCCTCGGAAAGACACACATACATATAGATGTTTTGGAGAGGCGGGGGGAGGGGGTGACCTGGGAGCTGTTGTTGTGGGGCGGTTAAGTGTCTAGCTCAAGGACACAACGGCAGGCAATGACATCAAGGATTTGATACCAGCAACCCCATGGTTGTCAGCTTTTATCCAGACAGATTTTTCTTGTCGAACCCGGATTGGAACTGGCAACCCTCCGGTTGCTGGCTCGCCTCTCTAACTGCTAAGACACCTATGAGGCACTACGCACTGAACACTTTCTAAAAGTTTGTTAAGAGTTTAAACCTCAGACATGTTTTATCCACATATGTCAAGGCAGGCTTTTCATTTCAATAGTCATTTCTCCTATAGCTCCATGTTCATTATTAGTCTACCCTTCACTTTCATTTCAGTAGGAGTTGAAAGGGTTTGATTGGCTATAAAGCAGGAAATACCAATTTGTCCGCAACGCCTATGAAGTGATTACATGTGAAAATCCATGTAGTTTGACTATTAAGACGTGAGTACATGTATAGAGACGCCTGGTTCTGTATGTTCAAGTATTGATTTCGACCTTTCTACCTGATATTACAGCATCCCAGTCCATCATCTATCTACACAGGGTCATTATGGTCCCAATCACAGCATATTACTTCATCCTTCACGTCTGCTCTCAGCTCCATGGGAGGCAGGCTCTGGCCGTGAGGTTTATTGCCAGGATTGGCTTCTACTGACCACATATAGTATGAGTCTACCTACGTAGGGCCATTAGGAGAGATGCATAGCAAGGAAGGGGGCCCCATGCCATTAGGAGAGGTGCATAGCAAGGAGGGGGCCCCAAGCCATTAGGAGAGGTGCATAGTGAGGAGGGGGCCCCAGGTCTGTCGGAAATGACTCCACTTCATCTGAATAAAATTAGATTTGATTCAAACACAATACCCTTAACTAACGTCCTATCCATGTCTACATCTTTATCTCATAAACCCATTAATAGCGTGATACAAGCTTACATAGAGATTTTCTTAGCTCTATCTCTAACTTCCTAATACAGGGGCAACTTCAAAGCCATAATGAATGGCTGGCTACCTTAATTAATTATCTCCCTGCTTGTCATTGGCGTCTGTACACCCCTTTGCCTGGCTCTCGCCAAGGACACAGAGCCTTTAACAAAAGCCTGTGGTTAAGCTGAAGAGCTCCTCAGTAATCTATCTCCTTTAGACGGCCATTGAACACGGCCACAGAGGTCCACGTCTTATCTGTTTCCTATTCTGTTATCTACTGGAAGAAGGAAGAAATGCTTAATGAGCTAGCAGAGAGAGAGATACATGCACACTCTCTCTCTCTCTTAATAAACATCCTCTTTTTCTATCTATTTCACTCTCTCTTTGTTTCCTCCATCGATCAGTTATTTTCAGATGGACCGCATGACGCATTGGCCCTCGGACAGAGAGAGGGAGATAGAAAGAAAGATAGAGAGAGAGAGGAGAGGAGAGAGAGAGAGAGAGAGAGAGAGAAAGAGGGGGGAGAGAGAGATAAATATACTATACGTAGCATAATCTTTCAGGAAATTGAGATATTGGCTGGGCAGACGGAGATGAAGGGTGGATGGAAGAGTAGAGAAATAAAGGAGAGATCAGGTGGCTGGGGTGGCTGGGCAGCAGGGTGCAGGGATGGTCAGTCGGATGGAACATCCAGGGCTCTTAGAGTGTCTTGGTGTCTGGTTAATTAAAGGCCACACGAGAGACAGAAGTGGTGTCCCAGATGGCACCCTATTCCCTACATCATGCAATAGTTTTAACAAGAAGTATTGCGCTATGAAGGGACTATAATGCATTTTGAGATGCAGCCAGAGAGACAGTATGGGAGACGGCCAAGACCTCTCTCTCTCTCTCCACCTCTCTCTCTCTCTCCACCTCTCTCTCCACCTCTCTCTCTCTCTCTCTCTCTCTCTCTCTCTCCACCTCTCTCTCCACCTCTCTCTCTCTCTCTCTCTCTCCCCACCTCTCTCTCTCTCTCTCTCTCTCTCTCTCTCTCTCTCTCTCTCTCCACCTCTCTCTCTCTCTCTCTCTCTCTCTCTCTCTCTCTACCTCTATCTCTCTCTCTCTCTCTCTCTCTCTCTCTCTCTCTCTCCACCTCTCTCTCTCTCGCTCATTCCTTCTCTATCTTCTCTCCTGTTCGTTCCATTTCTCTTTTCTCTCTTGTGCTCCCTCTCCCTTCTTGCACACTGGCCTCCCTTTGAAGATGTACTTAGTTAAACTGATGAGAAATGTAAAGCAAGGGACGGTGGACGGGGGGCTCTTCCGCCACACAAAGCACACTGCAATCTGTGGGGCTCTGCGCCCGCTCTCTATCGCACATCAAGGCTTATATGGCATGCATGAAAATGAGGTAACTCCTTCTGGGGGAAAAAAATGAACAAGCAAAGCAAAAGCAGTAGAGAGAGCCCACAGCCACCTCGGCAGAACAGCTACTTCTGACAGAACAGCTACCTCGGCAGAACAGCTACCTCGGCAGAACAGCTACCTCGGCAGAACAGCTACTTCTGACAGAATAGCTACCTCGGCAGAACAGCTACCTCGGCAGAACAGCTACTTCTGACAGAATAGCTACCTCGGCAGAACAGCTACCTCTGACAGAACAGCTACCTCTGCAGCACAGCTACCTCTGACAGAACAGCTACCTCTGCAGCACAGCTACCTCTGACAGAACAGCTACCTCTGACAGAACAGCTACCTCGGCAGAACAGCTACATCTGACAAAACAGCTACCTCTGCAGCACAGCTACCTCTGCAGCACAGCTACATCTGACAGAACAGCTACCTCTGACAGAACAGCTACCTTTGACAGAACAGCTTCCTCGGCAGAACAGCTACATCTGACAGAACAGCTACCTCTGCAGCACAGCTGCCTCGCACACACACGCACACGCACACACACACACACACACACACACACACACACACACACACACACACACACACACACACATGATTAACAAACAAACGTGATTAAAGGCATGGTATAAAGACAAGGGAGCACCAGCTGTTGCAGACGACAGTTCCGGAAGACTATGTGATCACGCTCTCCGAAGCCGAAGACCTTTAAACAGGTTAACATTCCAGACGGTTTACCAGGACGCTTACTCAGAGTATGTGCTGACGAGCTGGCAAGTGTCCTCACTGACCTAGTCTGTAATACTTACATGTTTAAAGCAGGCCACCATAGTCTCTGTGCCCAAGAACGCCAATGTGGCCTGCCTGATTACCGCCCCATAGCACTCACATCTGTATCCATGAAATGCTTTGAAAGGCTGGTCATGCCTCACATCAACACCATCATCCCAGACCCACTCCACTCGCATAACGCCCCAACAGATCCACAGATGACGTAATCTCTATTGCACTTCACACTGCCCTTTCCCACCTGGACAAAAGGTACACCTTAGTGAGAATGCTGTTCATTGACTACAGCTCACGCCCCCATTCACATCGGTGGGATTGTAGTGGACTGGGTTCTAGAGCTTCAAATTCCTTGGTGTCCACACTAAGAATCTATCATGGTCCAAACACAAAACCACAGTCGTGAAAAGAGCACAACAACACCTCTTTCATCTCAGGAGGTTGAACAGATTCAGCCTGGGCCCTCAGATACTCAAAATGTTCTACAGCTTCTCCATTGAGAGCATCTTGACTGGCAGCATCACTGCTTAGTGTGGTAACTGCTTGGTATCTGATTGCAGGGCACTACAGACGGTAGTGTGGATGGCCCAGTACATCACTGGGGCCGAGGTCCCTGTCATCCAGGACCTCTATACCAGGCGGTGTCAGATGAAGGTCCTAAAAATTGTCAAAAACTCCAGTCACCCAAGTCATACACTATTCTCTCTGGAAGTCTGGAACCAACAATAACCTGAACAGCTTCTACTCCCAAGCCATAAGACCATTAAATAGTTAACCAAATAGCTAACCGCACTATCTGCAATGACACTCACTCCAGAGTGGCGCAGCGGTCTAAGGCACAGAACAATTGGCTGTGGCGCACAATTGTCCCAGTGTCGTCCGGGTTTGGCTGGGCAAGGCCGTCACTGTAAATAAGAATTTGTTCTTAACTGACCTAGTTAAATAAATGTAAAAAATAAAAATTTAAAATTGACGCCACTGTTTACTATCTGTCACTTTATTCCTAGATACAGAACCAGTCAAAAGTTTGGACACATCATTCATTCATTCAAGGGTTTTCTATAATGTACTATTTTCTACTTTGTAGAATAACAGTCAAGACATCAAAACTATGAAATAACACATATGGAATCATGTAGTAACCAAAAAAAGTGTTAAACAAATCAAAATATATTTTAGGTTCTTCAAAGTAGCCACCCTTTTGCCTTGATGATAGCTTTGCACACTCTTGGCATTCTCTCAACCACTTTCTCCTGGAATACTTCTCCAACAGCCTTGAAGGACTTTCCACATATACTGAGCACTTGTTGGCTGCTTTTCCTTCACTCTGCGATCCAACTCATCCAAAACCATCTCAATTGGGTTGAGGTCAGGTGATTGTGGAGGCCAGGTCATATGATGCAGCACTCCATCACTCTCCTTCTTGGTCAAATAGCCCTTACACCGCCTGAAGGTGTGTTGGGTCATTGTCCTGTTGAAAAAAAAATTATACTTCTACTAAGCGCAAACCAGATGGGGTGGCGTTACGCTGCAGAAGGCTGTGGTAGCCATGCTGGTTAAGAGTGCCTTGAATTCTAAATAAATCATAGACATTGTCACCAGCAAAGCACCTCCACACCATCACACCTCCTCCTCTATGCTTCACGGTGGGAACCACACATGCCGGTCTAATGTCCATTGCTCGTGTTTCTTGGCCCAAGCAAGTCTCTTCTTCTTATTGGTTTATTTTCAGAAATTCGAGCATGACGGCCTGATTCACGCAGTCTCCTCTGAACTCTGAACAGTTGAGATGTGTCTGCTACTTGAACTCTTTTAAGCATTTATTTGGGCTGCAATTCTAATGCTGGTAACTAATGAATGTATCTCTGCAGCAGAGGTAACTCTGGGTCTTCCTTTCCTGTGGCGGTCCTCATGAGAGCCAGTTTCCTCATAGAGCTTGATGGTTTTTGCAACTGCACTTGAAGAAACTTTCAAAGTTCATGAAATGTTCCGTATTGACTGACCATCATGTCCTAAAGTAATGATGGACTGTCATTTCTCTTTCCTTATTTCAGCTGTTCTTGCCATAATATGGACTTGCCCTTTTACCAAATAGGGCTATCTTCTGAATACCACCCTTACCTCACCCTTACTGATTGGCTCAAACACATTAAGAAGGAAAGAAATTCCACAAATTAACTTTACATTTTTGTAAAATTTTATTTAACCATTACTTAACTAGGCAAGTCAGTTGAGAACAAATTCTTAATTACAAAGATGGCCTACCAAAAGGCAAAAGGCCTCCTGTGGGGACGGGGGCTGGGATTAAAAAATAAATAAATAAATATATATACAGTGGGGAGAACAAGTATTTGATACAGTGCTGATTTTGCAGGTTTTCCTACTTAAAAAGCATGTAGAGGTCTGTAATTTTATCATAGGTACACTTCAACTGTGAGAGACGGAATCTAAAACAAAAATCCAGAAAATCATATTGTATGATTTTTAAGTAATTAATTTGCATTTTATTGCATGACATAAGTATTTGATCACCTACCAAACCGTAAGAATTCCGGCTCTCACAGACCTGTTAGTTTTTCTTTAAGAAGCCCTCCTGTTCTCCACTCATTACCTGTATTAACTGCACCTGTTTGAACTCGTTACCTGTATAAAAGACACCTGTCCACACACTCAATCAAACAGACTCCAACCTCTCCACAATGGCTAAGACCAGAGAGCTGTGTAAGGACATCAGGGATAAAATTGTAGACCTGCACAAGGCTGGGATGGGCTACAGGACAGTAGGCAAGCAGCTTGGTGAGAAGGCAACAACTGTTGGCGCAATTATTAGAATATGGAAGAAGTTCAAGATGACAGTCAATCACCCTCGGTCTGGGGCTCCATGCAAGATCTCACCTCGTGGGGCATCAATGATCATGAGGAAGGTGAGGGATCAGCCCAGAACTACACGGCAGGACCTGGTCAATGACCTGAAGAGAGCTGGGACCACAGTATCAAAGAAAAACATTAGTAACACACTACGCCTTCATGGATTAAAATCCTGCAGCGCACGCAAGCTCACCCTGCTCAAGCCAGCGCATGTCCAGGCCCGTCTGAAGTTTGCCAATGACCATCTGGATGATCCAGAGGAGGAATGGGAGAAGGTAATGTGGTCTGATGAGATGAAAATATAGTTTTTTGGTCTAAACTCCACTTGCTGTGTTTGGAGGAAGAAGAAGGATGAGTACAACCCCAAGAAAACCATCCCAACCGTGAAGCATGGAGGTGGAAACATCATTCTTTGGGAATGCTTTTCTGCAAAGGGGACAGGACGACTGCACCATATTGAGTGGAGGATGGATGGGGCCATGTATCGCGAGATCTTGGCCAAAAACCTCCTTCCTTCAGTAAGAGCATTGAAGATGGGTCGTGGCTGGGTCTTCCAGCATGACAACGACCCGAAACACAGCCAGGGCAACTAAGGAGTGGCTTCGTAAGAAGCACCTCAAGGTCCTGGAGTGGCCTAGCCAGTCTCCAGACCTGAACCCAATATAACATATTTGGAGTGAGCTGAAAGTCCGTATTTCCCAGTGACAGCCCCGAAACCTGAAGGATCTGGAGAAGGTCTGTATGGAGAAGTGGGCCAAAATCCCTGCTGCAGTGTGTGCAAACCTGGTCAAGAACTACAGCAAACGTATGATCTCTGTAATTGCAAACAAAGGTTTCTGTACCATATATTAAGTTCTGCTTTTCAAATACTTATGTCATGCAATAAAATGCAAATGAATTACTTAAAAATCATACAATTGAAATGTATTCCAGGTGACTACCTCATGAACCTGGTTGAGAGAATGCCAAGAGTATGCAAAGTTGTCACCAAGGCAAAGGGTGGCTACTTTGAAGAATCTCAAATATAAGATATATTTTTATTTATTTAACACAATTTTGGTTACTACATGATGATGATGTGTTATTTCATAGTTTTGATGTCTTCACTATTATTCTACAATGTAGTAGTAAAAAGAAAATAGTAAAAATAAATAAAAACCCTTGAATGAGTACGTGTGTCCAAACTTTTGACTGGTACTGTATAAGTGCATATCTACCTACATTACCTCATACTCCTGCACATGGACTCGGTACTGGTACACAATGTACAGTATATAGCCAAGTTATCATTCCTCATTATGTATTTATTATGACTTGTTTTACTGTAGTATTATTTCTCTATTATCTTTCTCTCTGCATTGTTAGGAAGGGCCCGTAAGTCAGCCATTCATTGTTAGTCCACACCTGCTGTTTACCAAGCAAGGTGGTCAATAGCCCTCGTCACAAACCTACCTTCCACGTGGTCTTGTCATGGGGAGGAATACTGATTTGGTTATATATTGTAGATAGCAACATGCCAGGTTAGTATGCAGTACTGCATAGGTCCAGTCTTAGATGACATTCCATGCATAATATGTCAATTGTTATGAGCCATTGAAGTTTTAGACAAGCCTTCTCTTGGGTTGTTTCCTGTTGGGTTTGAGACAAGGCATTCATTCCACCAGTTAGTTACCTGTTTAACACTAATAACACTGTTGACTCTGGTAGGCAAACAAAGTGACAAAGGGACACTGACATGTCTAACAAGCCATACAAAACAGACAGAAGCAAGTCTGACAAACCAAACATGGACATGCTGTTTGCATTTATCCAAACAGACAAGTCAATTTTGCTCCTAAACGTCTCCACCCTTGACCCATATCCACCAACACAACCATATCCACCTACACAACCATATCCACCAACACAACCATATCCACCAACACAACCATATCCACCAACACAACCATATCCACCAACACAACCATATCCACCTACACAACCATATCCACCTACACAACCATATCCACCAACACAACCACACCCACCTACACAACCATATCCACCAACACAACCATATCCACCAACACAACCATATCCACCAACACAACCATATCCACCTACACAACCATATCCACCTACACAACCATATCCACCAACACAACCATATCCACCAACACAACCATATCCACCAACACAACCATATCCACCAACACAACCATATTCACCTACACAACCATATCCACCTACACAACCATATCCACCAACACAACCATATCCACCAACACAACCATATCCACCAACACAACCATATCCACCAACACAACCATATCCACCAACACAACCATATCCACCAACACAACCATATCCACCAACACAACCATATCCACCAACACAACCATATCCACCAACACAACCATATCCACCAACACAACCATATCCACCAACACAACCATATCCACCTACACAACCATATCCACCAACACAACCACATCCACATGTCACACCTTCTGCCCTTCCTTCACTCTCTCCCTCTCCTCCTTCTCCCTCCCACTCTCTCCCTCTCCTCCTTCTCCCTCCCACTCTCTTCCTCTCCTCCTTCTCCCTCCCCCTTCTCCCTCCCCCTTCTCCTTCCCACTCTCTCCCTCTCCTTCTTCTCCCTCCCACTCTCTCCCTCTCCTCCTTCTCCCTCCCACTCTCTCCCTCTCCTCCTTCTCCCTCCCCCTTCTCCCTCCCCTCCTTCTCCCTCCCACTCTCTCCCTCCCACTCTCTCCCTCTCCTCCTTCTCCCTCCCACTCTCTCCCTCTCCTCCTTCTCCCTCCCACTCTCTCCCTCTCCTCCTTCTCCCTCCCCCTTCTCCCTCCCACTCTCTCCCTCTCCTCCTTCTCCCTCCCCCTTCTCCCTCCCCTCCTTCTCCCTCCCACTCTCTCCCTCCCACTCTCTCCCTCTCCTCCTTCTCCCTCCCACTCTCTCCCTCTCCTCCTTCTCCCTCCCACTCTCTCCCTCTCCTCCTTCTCCCTCCCACTCTCTCCCTCTCCTCCTTCTCCCTCCCACTCTCTCCCTCTCCTCCTTCTCCCTACCACTCTCTCCCTCTCCTCCTTCTCCCTCCCACTCTCTCCCTCTCCTCCTTCTCCTTCCCAATTCTCCCTTCCACTCTCTCCCTCTCCTCCTTCTCCCTCCCACTCTCTCCCTCTCCTCCTTCTCCCTCCCCCTTCTCCCTCCCCTCCTTCTCCCTCCCACTCTCTCCCTCCCACTCTCTCGCTCTCCTCCTTCTCCCTCCCACTCTCTCCCTCTCCTCCTTCTCCCTCCCACTCTCTCCCTCTCCTCCTTCTCCCTCCCACTCTCTCCCTCTCCTCCTTCTCCCTCCCCCTTCTCCCTCCCACTCTCTCCCTCTCCTCCTTCTCCCTCCCACTCTCTCCCTCTCCTCCTTCTCCCTCCCCCTTCTCCCTCCCCTCCTTCTCCCTCCCACTCTCTCCCTCCCACTCTCTCCCTCTCCTCCTTCTCCCTCCCACTCTCTCCCTCTCCTCCTTCTCCCTCCCACTCTCTCCCTCTCCTCCTTCTCCCTCCCACTCTCTCCCTCTCCTCCTTCTCCCTACCACTCTCTCCCTCTCCTCCTTCTCCCTCCCACCCTCTCCCTCTCCTCCTTCTCCCTCCCCCTTCTCCTTCCCAATTTTCCCTCCCACTCTCTCCCTCTCCTCCTTCTCCCTCCTCCTTCTCCTTCTCCTTCTCCCTCCCCCTTCTCCTTCCCATTTCTCCCTCCCACCCTCTCCCTCTCCTCCTTCTCCCTCCTCCTTCTCCCTCCCCCTTCTCCTTCCCAATTCTCCCTCCCACCCTATCCCTCTCCTCCTTCTCCCTCCCCCTTCTCCTTCCCAATTCTCCCTCCCACTCTCTCCCTCTCCCAATTCTCCCTCCTCTTTCTCCCTCCCCCTTCTCCTTCCCAATTCTCCCTCCCACTCTCTCCCTCTCCTCATTCTCCCTCCTCCTTCTCCCTCCCGCTTCTCCTTCCCAATTCTCCCTCCCACCCTCTCCCTCCCCCTCCCCTGGCTTCAAACAGATGTCGGTTTCTTTAAACTCCTTTCTATCTCTCACAGTTGTAAGGACCACTGCACCCCCAGACATTGACTCGGTACCTGTATCCACTGTTTATAGCCTCCTTATTGTTATGTACATTTCTTGTGTTACCTTGTGATTGATTCTATTTTTTTTAATTTTTGTTTATTTAGTAAACATTTGATTAATTCTATTTCTTGATTTGCATTGTTGGTTAAGGGCTTGTACGTAAGCATTTCACAGTAAGGTCACACTTGTTGTACTCGGTAACATGACACAACAACATGACACATTTGATTTGATTTGACTTCACGCCAGAAAGCAACCCCCTTTTCCCAGAGCGCCTGACTGGCTGAAGGCCTGCCAAAAGTCGGGGGCCGGGCAAACCGTGCCAATATATCCTCCAAAAAGTCTGACAAACAGTCTGTTCCGCTACCATTAGAACAGCGGGACATTACAACTTATTCCACAATTATAACATAATGAATTAAAAAGCTGTCATACATTAGGCCACTCCATTACACAGAATAGTGTGGATGTTGTACACACACAAGCTAAAACGAACAAGTGACAGGATAAAAGGAGAGAGAAAGTATGAGACAGGTTGCTGCCACTACAATGTTCACATCTACTTATAATCGACCACGACATCCAACAAGGTAACACGGCAGAGTCATCAAAGCTTTTCAAAGAGAACCTTTTGCTCTGTCAAATTACGTGTGTGGGTGTGTGTCTCCATGTCTGTCTGTGTCTCCATGTCCGCCTGTCTGTCTGTGTCTCCATGTCTGTCTGTGTCTCCATGTCCGCCTGTCTGTCTGTGTCTCCATGTCTGTCTAGGTCTCCATGTCAGCCTGTCTTTCTGTGTCTCCATGTCAGCCTGTCTGTGTCTTCATGTCTGCCTGTCTGTCTGTGTCTCCAAGTCAGCCTGTCTGTCTGTGTCTCCATGTCCGCCTGCCTGTCTAGGTCTCCATGTCAGCCTGTCTGTCTGTGTCTCCATGTCAGCCTGTCTGTGTCTTCATGTCTGTCTGTGTCTCCATGTCTCCATGTCTGTCTGTGTCTCCATGTCAGCCTGTCTGTCTGTGTCTCCATGTCAGCCTGTATGTCTGTGTCTTCATGTCTGTCTGTGTCTCCATGTCTGTCTGTGTCTCCATGTCTGTCTGTTTCTCCATGTCTCCATGTCTGTCTGTGTCTCCATGTATGTCTGTGTCTCCATGTCTCCATGTCTGTCTGTGTCTCCAAGTCAGCCTGTCTGTCTGTGTCTCCATGTCCGCCTGCCTGTCTAGGTCTCCATGTCAGCCTGTCTGTCTGTGTCTCCATGTCAGCCTGTCTGTGTCTTCATGTCAGCCTGTCTGTCTGTCTCCATGTCAGCCTGTCTGTCTGTGTCTCCATGACAGCCTGTCTGTCTGTGTCTCCATGTCAGCCTGTCTGTGTCTTCATGTCAGCCTGTCTGTCTGTGTCTCCATGTCAGCATGTCTGTGTCTCCATGTCAGCCTGTCTGTGTCTTCATGTCTGCCTGTCTGTCTGTGTCTCCATGTCAGCCTGTCTGTCTGTGTCTCCATGTCAGCCTGTCTGTCTGTGTCTCCATGTCTGCCTGTCTGTCTGTGTCTCCATTTCGGTGCCATCACGTGTATGCTTGCTTTTTCATCTGAGTGCTTGCATGCATATGGAGCATAATCAACAAGCGTCCATAAAGATAGCCTACAGCAAATATTTACATTCCACTCAATGGGTTTCTCTATAGCCCAGTGAGTTGATTGCTTTGTTAATGGCAACAGTGCAGTGTAGAGTAGTGGAACACGGGGAGCAGAGTGCCGGGATGGAGGGATGAGGGATGGAGGGATGAAGGATGGAGGGATGAGGGACAGAGGGACAGAGGGACATAGGGACAGAGGGAGCCAATGTAGCGGAGCGTAGCCAAACAGCTACACCACTATAATTAGGGGGAAAAATAAACGGTTAATGTGGCAGCACTCGGGAGAAACACAAAGAAATATGACAACGATATGCCTCACAGCCCATTACCCAATATGCACTGCTTCACTTCAGCGAACGGGCTGTGGAAGTTTTACCATAGGGTTGGAAGTCAGGCCAGATATTGTGTGTTTAGAATATTCAAAAGAGGTTTTCACAATTATATATGAATAATGCTGCTTGTGACAATACTACTAAAAGCATTAACTGAAGCATTGACGGAAGCTTTGTAGCTAGATTTCTAAACTGAAACAATAACAAAGCTGTCACCCTGCCACTGTTTTGGTAAAAAGCTAAGGGATGGGCCTGGATGAATGTAAACATTCTATAGTTCATAAACATGAATACAGACTAAAGCGAGTTTCCCTCTGTGACTTCTAGGAAGATTTTAACCAATTTCTGGAGATCATTATTTATTTAATACGATTATTGATTCATTTTAAAGTTTTAAAATCTGGTCTACCCTGTTAAGTGAACTGTACTCTTGTTCTAATATGGTGCAAATATTCATTTTTAAATATATATATATATATATATATATATATAAATAAAGAAACATGAACATCTAAAAGTTAAATCATATTGTGAGCTGGTTAATTTCTTTTTGACCATTTTATGATGTTTTGTGGTGGAAAATTGAGTGGGTCCATTATAACATGTCAACCCTGTAGATAGATAGATAGATAGATAGATAGATAGATAGATAGATAGATAGATAGATAGATAGATAGATAGATAGACCTGTAGATAGATAGGCTAGATAGATAGATAGACATGTAGATAGATAGGCTAGATAGATAGATAGACCTGTAGATAGATAGGCTAGATAGATAGATAAACCTGTAGATAGATAGGCTAGATAGATAGATAGACCTGTAGATAGATAGGCTAGATAGATATATAGACCTGTAGATAGATAGGCTAGATAGATAGATAGATAGATAGATAGATAGACCTGTAGATAGATAGGCTAGATAGATAGATAGACCTGTAGATAGATAGGCTAGATAGATAGATAGACCTGTAGATAGATAGGCTAGATAGATAGATAGACCTGTAGATAGATAGGCTAGATAGATAGATAGACCTGTAGATAGATAGATAGATAGATAGACCTGTAGATAGATAGGCTAGATAGATAGATAGACCTGTAGATAGATAGGCTAGATAGATAGACCTGTAGATAGATAGGCTAGATAGATAGATAGACCTGTAGATAGATAGGCTAGATAGATAGATAGACCTGTAGATAGATAGGCTAGATAGATAGATAGACCTGTAGATAGATAGGCTAGATAGATAGATAGACCTGTAGATAGATAGATAGATAGACCTGTAGATAGATAGGCTAGATAGATAGATAGATAGACCTGTAGATAGATAGGCTAGATAGATAGATAGACCTGTAGATAGATAGGCTAGATAGATAGATAGATAGACCTGTAGATAGATAGATAGATAGACCTGTATATAGATAGGCTAGATAGATAGATAGATAGACCTGTAGATAGATAGACTAGAAATGTTTTTTTTTGTGAAGCTTGCATTCAATTGTCCATCACTGTTGCACACAACAACCTTCCGTTCCTCTTGTCACAAGGGGATTCACGGCTAATTTAAGATTAAGTTGTCAACCTTGTTATGGTCAACCTTGTTACGGTCAACCCTGTTACGGTCAACCCTGTTACGGTCAACCCTGTTACGGTCAACCCTGTCAACCCTGTTACGGTCAACCCTGTCAACCCTGTTACGGTCAACCCTGTTACGGTCAACCCTGTTGTTACGGTCAACCCTGTTACGGTCAACCCTGTTACAGTCAACCCTGTTACAGTCAACATTGTTATGGTCAACATGTTATGGTCAACATGCTACGGTCAATGTTGTTATGGTCAACCCTATTACGATCAACATGTTACGGTCAGCCTTGCTATGGTAAACCCTGTTACGGTCAATATTGTTACAGTATTTGGCAATAATAGGTACTTACTGTAGTATTGTACTTTTTAAAACTATTGAAAAGAGAAAATATGACTTTATTAAGTTAAACATGTGCTCTTTATGACCCCAAAAAATCTCACCAAGTTAGATTACCCAGAAGACCCTCAAAAAAACAGGGGGACACATATGTATAACAAGCACAGCGAATCACTCATTTCACCACCTGTTTTCTACGTTATCGATTATTTAGAAGTTACTATCCTGGAGAAATCATGACAATCAGTGTCCGTTGAAACCAACCGAGTGTGTTCTATCTATCTCGTCTCACATGCTTCTTCTCTCTTTGATATTTTATTCCACACTCCTCTCTCTAAGAGCTGCTGATTCCATTTCACAGTAGCTATCACAGCTGCAACAATGAGGTATGTTATTCATTCTTTCGTTCATTCCATCGTTGCCTCTGAGCTGCCTAATTACAGTACATCCATAATCAGCACAGGGTAGCCTGTGTTTTAATGCTAATCAGTCAGTCTTCAATGTAGCCTGTGTTTTAATATTAATCAGACCATCTTTGATGTAGACAGTGTTAAACTACTAATCAGTCTTCGATGTAGCCTGAGTTTTAATATTAATCAGACAGTTTTCAATGTAGCCTGTGTTTTAATACTGTGGTGAAACTGTGGGACAGCTTGTAAGGGAGGACGTCACTAAATCATTAGCTAATTGCTCACACCTGTGCCTGCTTGCAAGGCTCTGCCGGGACTCTGAAAAACTGATATAAGGCAGAGCAGAGAGAGCAGGTAGTTCTTGGTGAGGGAGCTGTGCTTTGATGAACGTTGGGCTTGTAGCCTTATCCACATTGCACTCTCCTTAATGAGGGGAGGTTGTCATTCGCTGCTGGGTAGGGAGACCCGCTAAAAAGACAGGTAGTGAGGGGGAATTTGGGGAACAAGATAAGATAGTGGGGTCTGTTCCCCTCCTTCTGGGAACAGACCGCACGGCGCATTGTAGCGTTTTATTGGACATGCAAATTAATTAGCTTAACTTTATCAGTGTTTGCACACTGAGCACACTGATAGTGTAGTAGTACACTCCTCTATGCTAAGTAATTAATCAAACAACCTACAGTGATAAACCTGAATCAGAGTATAGCCTAGTTGTTGTTCCTGTCCAGTTTGTAGCCTGTTCAGTACACAGTCAGCTGGGAAAGTTAATTTTTTACAAATGTTACATTTAAATGTTATGATCTTTCGTTGGCCTAGTCTTGTTAAATGTTTTATACTGAACCAAATATAAAGGCAACATGTAAAGTGTTGGTCCCATGTTTCATGAGCTGAAATAAAAGATCCCAAACATGTTCCATATGTACAAAAAGCGTATTTCTCTCAAATGCTGTGCACAAATTTGTTTACATCCCTGTTAGTGAGCATTTTTCCTTTGCCAAGATAATCCATCCACCTGAAAGGTGTGGCATATCAAGAAGCTGTTAAAACAGCATGATCCTTACACAGATGCACCTTGTGCTGGCCACTAAAATGTGCAGTTTTGTCACACAACACAATGCCACAGATGTCTCAAGATTTGAAGGAGCAAGCAATTGGCATGCTGACAGCAGGAATGTCCAACAGAGCTGTTGCCAGAGGAATTTAATGTTAATTTCTCTACCATAAGCCGCCTCCAATGTCATTTTAGATCATTTGGCAGCACATCCAACCTGCCTCACAACCGTAGACCACGTGTTACCATGCCAACACAGGACCTCCACATCCGGCTTCTTCACCTACGGAATTGTCTGAGACCATTCACCTGGACAGCTGATGAAACTGAGGAGCATTTCTGTCTGTAATAAAGCCCTTTTGTGTGGAAAAACTCATTCTGATTGGCTGGACCTGGCTCTTTCTTACCAGGCCCACCCATGACTACGCCCCTACCCAGTCATGTAAAATTTGTAGGACCTAATTTGACTGATTTCCTTACATGAACAGTAACTCTGTAAAATTGTTGCACGTTGCGTTTTATATTTTTTGTTCAGTATAGAATGTATGCTTTTTCAACTACAGCATGGGTTATGTGGGCGTGAACAAAATGGGGATTGCAGACTGCACAGAGAGGGGGGGGTATCTCTGGAACATACATAGGCTTATTATACCCCAGTGATTTTTGCATGTTTTGTACAATATCATTTTGGCTAGGATGTAGAACCATGATGTAGAACCTAGGACCGTATGTATCTCATTAGTGTGTGTCGTGTCACTTTTTAGTAGGTTATTACACTTAGCCTGTGTGCCATAAACCTTCGGGCCACTGCGGCACACTGATTGGGTTATAGAGACTACAGGAATTAAGCAGGTCACCTGGCATTTCATTTTGTTTCTACAACTGCAACTGGTAAATGTTTCTACACCTACAACAGCGGTAAATTAAATTGATTGGACATGATTTGGACAGTGCACGTCAGAGCAAAAACCAAGCCATGAGGTCGAAGGAACTGTCCGTAGAGCTCCAATACATGATTGTGTTGAGGCACAGATCTGGGGAAGGGTACCAAAACATTTCTGCAGCATTGAAGGTTCCTAAGAACACAGTGGCCTCAACCATTCTTAAATGGAAGAAGTTTGGAACCGACAAGACTCTTCCTAGAGCTGGCCGCTCGGCCAAACTGAGTAATCGTGGGAGAAGGGCATTGCTCTGGGAGGTGACCAAGAACCTGATGGTCACTCTGACAGAGCTCCAGAGGTCCTCTGCAGCACTCCACCAGTCAGGCCTTTATGGTAGTACCCAGACAGAAGCCACTCCTCAGTAAAAGGCCCATGACAGCCTAGTTGGAGTTTGCCTAAAAAGGCAACTAAAGACTCTCAGGCCATGAGAAAGATTATCTGGTCTGATGAAACCCAGATTGAACTCTTTGGCCTGAATGCCAAGCGTCACATCTGGAGGAATCCTGTCACCATCAATACGGTGAAGCATGGTGGTGGCAGAATCGTGCTGTGGGGATGTTTTTTAGCGGCAGGGACTGGGAGACCAGTCAGGTTTGAGGCAAAGATGAACAGAGCAAAGTACAGAGAGATCCTTGAATACCTGCTCCAGATAGCGCTCAGGACCTCAGACAGGGGCGAAGGTTAACCATCCAACAGGACAACAACCCTAAGCACACAGCCAAGACAATGCAGGAGTGGCTTCGGGACAAGTATCTGAATGTCCCTGAGTGGCCCAGCCAGAGTCTGGACTTGAACCGGATCGAACATCTCTGGAGAGACCTGAAAATAGCTGTGCAGCAACGTTCCCCATCCAACCTGACAGATCTTGAGAGGATCTGCAGAGAAGAATGGGATAAACCCAAATGCAGGTGTTCATTTTTTATTTTTTCACCTTTATTTAACCAGGTAGGCCATTTGAGAACAAGTTCTCATTTACAACTTTGACCTGGCCAAGATAAAGCAAAGCAGTGAGCCACAAACAACACAGTTACACATGAGATAAACAAACGTACAGTCAATAACACAATAAAAAAATCTATATTCAGTGTGTGCAAATGCAGTAAGATTAGGGAGGTAAAGGCAATAAATAGGCCAAAGTTGCAAAATAATTACAATTTAGCAATTAAACACCGGAGTGATAGATGTGCAGAAGATGAATGTGGATGTTGAGATATTGGGGTGCAAAGGAGCAAACAAATAAATAACCATATGGGGATGAGGTAGTTGGGTTGGCTATTTATAGATGGGCTGTGTACAGGTGCAATGATCAGTAAGCTGCTCTGACAGCTGATGCTTAAAGTTAGTGAGGGAGATATAAGACTCCAGATTCAGTGATTTTTGACATTCGTTCCAGTCATTGGCAGCAGAGAACTGGAAGGAAAGGCAGCCAAAGGATGAGTTGGCTTTGGGGATGACCAGTGAAATATACCTGCTGGAGCACGTGCTATGGGTGGGTGCTGCTATGGTGACTAGTGAGCTGAGATAAGGCGGGGCTTTACCTAGCAAAGACTCATAGATGACCTGGAGCCAGTGGGTTTAGCAACGGATATGAAGCGACGGCCAGCCAACGAGAGCATACAGGTCGCAGTAGTGGGTAGTATATGGGGCTTTGGTGACAAAACAGATGGCACTGTGATATACTACATCCAATTTGCTGTGTAGAGTGTTGGAGGCTATGTAAATGACATTGCCGAAGTCAAGGATCGGTAGGATAGTCAGTTTCACGAGGTTATGTTTGGCAGCATGAGTGAAGCATGAGTGATGCCACATATCAGAACCGTCCAGAGTACTGACGGGACGGGGGATGGGGGGGGGGGTGCAGGCAGTGACTGTTTGAAAAGCAAGCATTTAGTTGTACTTGCATTTAAGAGCAGCATTATGGCATGAGTATGGCATTGAAGCTCGTATAGAGGTTAGTTAACACAGTGCCCAAAGGGCCAGATGTGTACAGAATGGTGTCGTCTGCATAGAGGTGGATCATAGAGTCACCAGCATCATTGATATATACAGAGAAGAGAGTCAGCCCTATAATTGAACCCTGTGGCACCCCCATAGAGACTGCCAGAGGTCCGGACAACAGGCCCTCCGATTTGACACACTGAACTGTATCTGAGAAGTAGTTGGTGAACCAGGCTAAGCAGTCATTTGAGAAGCCAGGCTATTGAGTCTGGCGATAAGAATGCAGTGATTGACAGAGTTGAAAGCCTTGGCCAGGTCGATGAAGACTGCTGCACAGTATTGTATTTTATCGATGGCGGATATGATATCGTTTAGGACTTTTTTTTTTTTTTTACCTTTATTTAACCAGGCAAGTCAGTTAAGAACAAATTCTTATTTTCAATGACGGCCTAGGAACAGTGGGTTAACTGCCTGTTCAGGGGCAGAACGACAGATTTGTACCTTGTCAGCTCGGGGGTTTGAACTTGCAACCTTCCGGTTACTAGTCCAACTCTCTAACCACTAGGCTACCCTGCCACCCCTTGAGCGTGGCTGAGGTGCACCCATGACCAGCTCGGAAACCAGATTGCATAGCATAGAAGGTATGGTGGGATTCAAAATGGTAGGTGATCTGTTTGTTAACTTGGCTTTCGAAGACTTTATAAAGGCAGGGTAGGATAGATATAGGCCTGTAACAGTTTGGGTCTAGAGTGTCTCCCCCTTTGAAGAGGGGCAGCTTTCCAATCTTTATGGATCTCAGCCGATACAAAAGAGAGGTTGAACAGGATGGTAATAGGGTTTGCAACAATTGCGCTGGATCATTTTAGAAAGAGAGGGTCCAGATTGTCTAGCCCAGCTGATTTGTAGGGGTCCAGATTTTGCTGCTCTTTCAAAGCATCAGCTATCTGGATTTGGGTGAAGGAGAAATGGGGGAGGCTTGGGCAAGTTTATGTGGGGGATGCAGAGCTGTTGACCGGGGTAGGGGTAGCCAAGTGGAAAGCATGACCAGCCATAGAAAAATGCTTCTTGAAATTTTCAATTATTGTAGATTTATCGGTGGTGACAGTGTTTCCTAGCTTCAGTGCAGTGGGCAGCCGGGAGGAGGTGCTCTTATTCTCCATTGATTTACAGTGTCCCAGAACTTTTTGAAGTTTGTGATACAGGATGCAAATTTCTGTTTGAAAAAGCTAGCCTTTGCTTTCCTAACTGCCTGTGTATATTGGTTCCTAACCTCCCGGGAAAGTTGCATATCGCGGGGGCTTTTCTATGCTAATGCAGAACGCCACAGGATGTTTTTGTGCTGGTCAAGGGCAGTCAAGTCTGGAGTGAACCAAGGGCTATATCTGTTCTTAGTTCTACATTTTTTTAAATGGTTTGCATATTTAAGATGGTGAGTAAAGTACTTTTCAAGAATAACCAGGCATCCTCTACTGACGGAATGAGGTCAATATCCTTCTAGGATACCCGGGCCAGGTTGATTAGAAAGGCCTGCTTGCTGAAGTGTTTTAGGGAGCGTTTGACCGTGATGAGGGAGGGGTGGTCGTTTGACATTACGGACGCAGGCAATGAGGCAATGATCTCTGAGATCCTGGTTGAAGACATTTAGAGGGCATGTTGGTCAGGATGATATCTATGAGGGTGCCCGTGTTTACGGAATTAGGCCTGTACCTGATAGGTTCCTTGATAATTTGTGTGAGATTGAGGGCATCTAGCTTAGATTGTAGGACGGCCGGGGTGTTAAGCATATCCCAGTTTAGGTCACCTAACAGTACAAACTATGAAGATAAATGGGATGCAATTAATTCACATATGGTCTCCAGGGCACAGCTGGGGGCTGAGGGGGGTCTATAACAAGCAGCAACAGTGAGAGACTTATTTCTGGAAAGGTGGATTTTTAAAAGTAGAAGCTCAAAGTGTTTAGCATAGCATGATAGAACTCTGCAGGCTATCTCTGCAGTAGTGTCACGACTTCCGCCAAAGTTGGTGCCTCTCCTTGTTCAGGCGGCGTTCGGCGGTCGTCGTCACTGGCTTTCTAGCTGCCACGATCTACGTTTCATTTTCTATTTGTTTTGTCTTGATTGCACTCACCTGGTTGCCATTACGTTATAATTATTTTCCCTATTTAACCCTCTTTGTTCCCAATATGTTTTGTGCCTGCTTGTTCCTTGTTGAGTGTTATTGGACTGCTGTGTTATGGTGTGTTTTCCCTGCGTTGAATTTTTTGGTTCTTTCTTTTCGAGTAAATTACGTTACTTTACTCACTTCTGTGTCCTGCGCCTGACTCCGTCCTCACCGCTGCACACTGACACATGACAAGTAGATTGCAACCCCCCCCTTTGGCAGTTCTATCTTGCCGGAAAATGTTGTAGTTGGGGATGGACATTTCAGAATTTTTGTTGGCTTTCCTAAGCCAGGATTCAGACACGGCTAGGACATCAGGATTGGCGGAGTGTGCTAAAGCATTGAGGCTTCGGATGTTAACATGCATGAGACCAAGGCTTTTATGGTTACAGAAGTCAACAAATGATAGCGTCTGGGGAATAGGAGTGGAACTGGGGGCTACAGGGCCTGGGTTAACCTGTACATCACCAGAAGAACAGAGGAGGAATAGGATAAGGGTACAGGTAAAGGCTATAAGAACTGGTCGTCTAGTGCGTTGGGGACAAATAATAAAAGTAGCAGAATTCTGGGCGTGGTAGAATAGATTCAGGGAAAAATGTACAGACAGTGGTATGGTAGGATGTGTGTACAGTGGAGGTAAACCTAGGCGTTGAGTGACAATCAGAGAGATTTCATCTCTGGAGGCACCAGGTGAGGTCTCCGTATGTGTGTGGGATGGGACAAAAGAGCTATCTTAGGCCTCTTGAGCGGGACTGAGGCCTCTACAGTGAAATACAACAATAAGAACTAGCCAAGACAGCGGTATACAAGGCATATTGACATTAGAGAGAGGCATAAAGCAATCACAGGTGTTGATCAGGAGAGCTAAGACAACAAAAGGGTATATGGTGGTGAATTGGCAGAGAGGGTCAGTTAGGTACATACAGGACCTGAGTTCGAGGGTGGGGCTGACAGGTAAACAAAATGAGGTACCGTGTTATTGAAACAGTCCAGGGGGCATCAGCTGTGTAGCCGAGTGATCATAGGGTCAAAAGAGCAGCAATCGGTGAGTCAGGGTGTCACTACTACACTAGGCATGCAGGGGACACAGTGTTCAGAAAAGCTAGCGGGCCGGGGCTAGCAGATGGTTTTTCTGCAACATCATAACAGAATAGCCTGTTGAGACCACATCGGGCAATCACGTCTGCAGTCCAGTTGTGGTGGATCGGCGGTGCTCCATGTTAACAATAAAGGGTCCAGGGCAAAGGAGGTATTGTAGTCCTAGAATTAGCTGGTATACGGGCCTAGCTCGAGGCTAGGTCAAGACTAGCTGGTGCTTGTTTCAGGACAGAGGCTTTAGCTAACAATAGCCACTCGATGATCCGGTGTACTCATCCAGAGTGGCAGGATTTCGGTGATGAGGTAGAGTACCAAGCTTGTGCGCCAAGCTTGTAGCGTCATACCTAAGAAGACGTGAGGCTGTAATTGCTGCCAAAGGTGCTTCAACAAAGTACTGAGTAAAGGGTCTGAATACTAACGTAAATGTCATATTTGTTTTTTGTGTGTTTATATAAATTAGCTAAATAAATAAATACATGTTTTTTGCTTTGTCATTATGGGGTATTGTGTGTAGATCGATGAAGGAAAAAAAATCAATTTTAGAATAAGGCTGTAGAAGTCAAGGGTCTGAATACTTTCTGAATGAATGGTATGTCTGTCCTGAGTTGGGCATAACTTTATGATTTGATGTTTGACAATCAATCAATAGAACATTACGCTGACACCGAGAGGGTTTCCATGGAAACATATGACAGAGAGAAGACAGGAGGAGAAACATGAGGAATCAGGAGAGGTGGGTTAACTTCAGTGGAGGCTCCTCAGGGGAGAACCATCCTCCTCAGTGAATTTCATGAAAATGTAAATAGTATACATTAAAAAAGTTATCATTTTTAGATAAAACTATGCTAAATATAATCACGTGTCACAAAATAATTGATTAAAACTCACTGTTTTGCTATGAAGGTCTACAGTATCCTCAGCAGCACTCTGTGGGGTGCTCTCTCTCTCTCTCTCTGTACCATGGTGTAGCCGGAGGACAGCTAGCTCCCTTCCTCCTCTGGGTACATTGACTTCAATATAAAACCTAGGAGGCTCATGGTTCTCACCCCCTTCCAAAGACTTATACAGTAATTATCACAACTTCCGGAGGACGACCTCCAACTTAGACAGTTGTAGCAACCTCTTGATGGGTATAGGGAAAATAAGAGTATCATGTAGTAGCCTAAACCTATCGATGTGACATTGAACTGGGTGAATGGAATATGAATGACAGTGATTCACTAAGCTGGAATAGAAATGAAGCCATGCTCATAAAACAAAAAAAAGTCATCCATTATCCTAAATGGAACTGACCGCCACTGGTTAATTTACATGGCTTCTCTCAGACTTAAGATTATCACCTTATAGCTGTGCCAAAGAGGAGGAAGGGGGAGGGGGGAGATGCTAGGGAGGAAAGGAGAAAAAGGAAGATGGCTGGGAAGGAAGGTAGGGAAATAGCAGGGCTTGGGAGGTTAGACTCCCAAGATGACATGTTAAATCTCGTTGAAGAGCGACGTCCAACCCCAAGCTCCCTATCTCCAGTATTTTAGCTACATCTTCTCCATCATTACCACTGCATTGGGGTGGTTATACATATTCCTGATATGCTTATTAGAGGGGCTGGCTATGTAGAAAGGTGGGTAATGTCTGTAGACTGAGTGAGTGATGTAAAGTTATGTGTGTATCCCTGCAGCTATTAAAGCCTATTATTTGCACCATTCTACATTTTTAAATGACTAACTAAAGTCAATAAAACATGACCAACCCAGCCAGTCAAATGACTAACCAAGATCATTAAAACATGACCAACCCAGCCAGTCAAATGACTAACCAAGATCATTAAAACATGACCAACCCAGCCAGTTAAATGACTAACCAAGATCATTAAAACATGACCAACCCAGCCAGTCAAATGACTAACCAAGATCATTAAAACATGACCAACCCAGCCAGTCAAATGACTAACTGAAGTCATTAAAACATGACCAACCCAGCCGGTCAAATGACTAACCAAGATCATTAAAACATGACCAACCCAGCCAGTCAAATGACTAACTAAGATCATTAAAACATGACCAACCCAGCCGGTCAAATGGCTAACTAAGATCATTAAAACATGACCAACCCAGCCAGTCAAATGACTAACTAAGATCATTAAAACATGACCAACCCAGCCAGTTAAATGACTAACCAAGATCATTAAAACATGACCAACCCAGCCAGTCAAATGACTAACTATAGTCATTAAATCATCACCAACCCAGCTAGTCAAATGACTAACTAAAGTCATTAAAACATGACCAACCCAGCCAGTCAAATGACTAACTAAAGTCATTAAAACATGACCAACCCAGCCAGTCAAATGACTAACTAAAGCTATTAACAGGTCCCCTCAAAGTTCTTGAGAAAATGGCTGTGTTTGTATGACATATTTTAATTAATTTGAATGTGTGCGTGTGTGTCAATGTTTTTCTGACTTATTTGAACAGAAAGAAAGCTGAAGGATGATTAATTGCCACTATAAAGAAGTACATTCTGTCTTTCTACTTTGAAAATAAATACATAGATTGGTAAGGTGGGCCATTCAATACTACTGGTATTAAGTTGCAGTCAGCCCTTTCAAAGCATCCAATCTACTCCAGGGAGAGCAGAGATTCAACGGGCATTACAGTTGTTCAGGTCATGACAGAGAAATATTGCAGGGAGTAATCTAAGAATCCAATAATTTATTTTGATATGAAACGGAATGAAGACAAGGAAATTAAATATGAGGTTTGTAAGCTTACAGCTGAGACAGAGGGAAGAGAGAGATGGAGGGAAGGAGAGAGAGGGAAGGAAGGAGTGCATGCGAGAGAGAGAGAGAGAGAGAGAGAGAGAGAGAGAGAGGAGGGAAGGAAGGAGTGCATGAGAGAGAGAGAAAGAGAGGAGGGAAGGAGAGAGAGGGAAGGAAGGAAGGAGTGCATGAGAGAGAGAGAGAGAGAGAGAGAGAGAGAGAGAGAGAGAGAGAGAGAGAGAGGAGAAGGAGAGAGAGGGAAGGAAGGAGTGCATGAGAGAGAGAGAGAGAGAGAGAGAGAGAGAGAGAGGAGGGAAGGAGAGAGAGGGAAGGAAGGAGTGCATGAGAGAGAGAGAGAGAGAGAGAGAGAGAGAGAGAGAGAGAGGAGGGAAGGAGAGAGAGGGCAGGAAGGAGTGAATGAGATAGAGAGAGAGAGAGAGAGAGAGAGAGTGAGAGAGAGAGAGAGAGAGAGAGAGAGGAGGGAAGGAGAGAGAGGGCAGGAAGGAGTGAATGAGATAGAGAGAGAGAGAGAGAGAGAGGACGGAAGGAAGGAGTGCATGAGAGAGAGTGAGAGGAGGGAAGGAGAGAGAGGGAAGGAAGGAGTGCATGAGAGAGAGAGAGAGAGGGGTGGGGGGGAGGAGAGAGAGGGAAGGAAGGAGTGCATGAGAGAGAGAGAGAGAGAGAGAGAGGAGGGAAGGAGAGGAAAAAGAGAAGAAAAGGGGAGGACAGACAGGGTGAAGGAGGTAGATTAAGGCAACAAGGAAGAGAGATGATCTTTGTGGAGACCTCTCTCTCTCTCAATCTCTGTCTCTCTCAGCCCCTGGCTACAATTAACTAATATGGCTATCTCTTCCTGCCTGGCTCACAGCCCTTACACCACTGTGTGACACAGTAGACCAGACTCCTGCTCTATTGAGCTTTTCCTGTTTACCCCCAGTAGACCAGACTCCTGCTCTACTGAGCTTCTCCTGTTTACCCCTAGTAGACCAGACTCCTGCTCTACTGAGCGTTTCCTGTTTACCCCCAGTAGACCAGACCCCTGCTCTACTGAGCTTTTCCTGTTTACCCCCAGTAGACCAGTCACTACTCCTCTACTACCATGTCACTGTCCCACTCACACCATTCTACCAGTGTGTCCTACACTACAATATTTTAGCTCTGTGGTGTTCTGCTGGAAGTTGTTTGACCTGTGAAACCTTAACAACGATATATTTAAGCAATACGGTCCCGATGGGGTGTGGTATATCAGACAGTATACTATGGGTATGACAAAACATTTATTTTTACTGCTCTAACTACGTTGGTAGCCAGTTTATAATAGCAATAAGGCACCTCGGGTTTGTGGTATATGGCCAATATACCACGGCTAAGGGCTGTTCTTAAGCACGATGCAACACGGAGTGCCTGGATACAGCCCTTAGCCGGAATAGAATATTAAGCAAGACAAACATAGACCTGTCCAGTCAATTATAGCAAGAAGGAAAACAAAACAAACAATACAAAATGGCTGAGCGACCACATTATGTTGTAGGAATCAGTCAACTCCTGATAAATGGCTGAGCGACCACAATATGCTGCAGGAATCAGTCAACTCCTGATAAATGGCTGAGCGACCACAATATGCTGCAGGAATCAGTCAACTCCTGATAAATGGCTGAGCAACCACATTATGTTGTAGGAATCAGTCAACTCCTGATAAATGGCTGAGCAACCACAATATGCTGCAGGAATCAGTCAACTCCTGATAAATGGCTGAACGACCACAATATGCTGCAGGAATCAGTCAACTCCTGATAAATGGCTGAGCGACCACAATATGCTGCAGGAATCAGTCAACTCCTGATAAATGGCTGAGTGACCACAATATGCTGCAGGAATCAGTCAACTCCTGATAAATGGCTGAACGACCACATTATGTTGCAGGAATCAGTCAACTCCTGATAAATGGCTGAACGACCACAATATGCTGCAGGAATCAGTCAACTCCTGATAAATGGCTGAGCGACCACAATATGCTGCAGGAATCAGTCAACTCCTGATAAATGGCTGAGCGACCACAATATGCTGCAGGAATCAGTCAACTCCTGATAAATGGCTGAGCGACCACAATATGCTGCAGGAATCAGTCAACTCCTGATAAATGGCTGAGCGACCACAATATGCTGCAGGAATCAGTCAACTCCTGATAAATGGCTGAGCAACCACATTATGTTGCAGGAATCAGTCAACTCCTGATAAATGGCTGAGCGACCACAATATGCTGCAGGAATCAGTCAACTCCTGATAAATGGCTGAGCGACCACAATATGCTGCAGGAATCAGTCAACTCCTGATAAATGGCTGAGCAACCACATTATGTTGCAGGAATCAGTCAACTCCTGATAAATGGCTGAGCGACCACAATATGCTGCAGGAATCAGTCAACTCCTGATAAATGGCTGAGCGACCACAATATGCTGCAGGAATCAGTCAACCCCTGATAAATGGCTGAACGACCACATTATGTTGCAGGAATCAGCAATCAGTCAACTCCTGATACTGAAGCAATGGAAGTGATACAAAAGCACGAGAGTCCATAAAGACACTTCTAACAGAGAGACATCTGCTAGCTCAGCCGAAATGAGCACTGATCTTCTGTCCTACCAATTAAATATATTGAAATTAGCATCTAACCAGCATTGAGAGTGGTCATAAGGCCTCTAATCCACTTCAGATCTGTAGATGTAGTGGGTTATGAGGATTCCATGACTGTAGCTGTAGTGGGTTATGAGGATTCCATGACTGTAGCTGTAGTGGGTTATGAGGATTTCATGACGAGCTGTAGTGGGTTATGAGGATTCCATGACTGTAGATGTAGTGGGTTATGAGGATTCCATGACTGTAGATGTAGTGGGTTATGAGGATTCCATGACTGCAGCTGTAGTGGGTTATGAGGATTCCATGACTGTAGCTGAATGGGTTATGAGGATTCCATGACTGTAGTTGTAGTGGGTTATGAGGATTCCATGACTGTAGTTGTAGTGGGTTATGAGGATTCCATGACTGTAGATGTAGTACGTTATGAGGATTCCATGACTGTAGATGTAGTGGGTTATGAGGATTCCATGACTGTAGATGTAGTGGGTTATGAGGATTCCACGACTGTAGATGTAGTGGGTTATGAGGATTCCATGAATGTAGCTGTAGTGGGTTATGAGGATTCCATGACTGTAGATGTAGTGAGTTATGAGGATTCCATGAATGTAGATGTAGTGGGTTATGAGGATTCCATGACGAGCTGTAGTGGGTTATGAGGATTCCATGACTGTAGCTGTAGTGGGTTATGAGGATTCCATGACTGTAGCTGAATGGGTTATGAGGATTCCATGACTGTAGCTGTAGTGGGTTATGAGGATTCCATGACTGTAGCTGTAGTGGGTTATGAGGATTCCATGACGAGCTGTAGTGGGTTATGAGGATTCCATGACTGTAGCTGAATGGGTTATGAGGATTCCATGACGAGCTGTAGTGGGTTATGAGGATTCCATGACTGTAGCTGAATGGGTTATGAGGATTCCATGACTGTAGCTGTAGTGGGTTATGAGGATTCCATGACTGTAGCTGAATGGGTTATGAGGATTCCATGACTGTAGATGTAGTGGGTTATGAGGATTCCATGACTGTAGATGTAGTGGGTTATGAGGATTCCATGACTGTAGCTGAATGGGTTATGAGGATTCCATGACGAGCTGTAGTGGGTTATGAGGATTCCATGACTGTAGCTGAATGGGTTATGAGGATTCCATGACTGTAGCTGAATGGGTTATGAGGATTCCATGATAGGCGCTTATCTCTCTAACAACAGTCTAACTAGACATGTGGGCCCAGTTAAATAGACATTTCATGACATATTCATGACAAACTGAATGTTATTGGAGAATAAACTGCATCCTTTATAGCTGTGTGTGTGTGTGTGTGTGTGTGTGTGTGTGTGTGTGTGTGTGTGTGTGTGTGTGTGTGTGTGTGTGTGTGTGTGTGTGTGTGTGTGTGTGAGTGTGAGTGTGAGTGTGTGTGCGTGCCTATATGTGTGTGCGTATCTATATGTTTGCATACGAGTGTGTCTGCATGCCTGTGTGTGAGTGTTTCAAAATGTGTTTGAAAGAGCTATCTCCCCAGAGGGGCTTGGTGCCTGACGGCTCTGGGCTGGAAAACAAGCTTTATGTTCTTCTGCATTAAAATGCCATTCTGGCTGCCAGCTCAAAGCCTCAGCATTGAAGGAGCACAGAATTCTGCTTACAAGCCACAGCAAACAGTGAGAATGAATGGAGTATAAATACAGTATGACGTGCTCTGACTGCTTGATACTAAAGTACAGTGGGTTTGGGAAATACTTTTATTTAAAAAAAAGGTGCTATCTAGAACCTAAAATGATTGTTCCCATTTGAGAACCCTTTGAAAAACCCTTTTTGGTTCCAGGTAGAACCCTCTGTGTAAATAGTTCTACCTGGAACCAAACATGGTTTTTCAAAGAGTTCTCAAATGGGAACAATCAGGGAACAAAAAGATTTATCCTACGGTTTATCCTACGATTTATCCTACGATTTATCCTACGATTTATCCTACGGTTTATCCTACGATTTATCCTACGATTTATCCTACGATTTCTCCTACGGAGACAGCCGAAAAACTCTTTGGAACTCTTTTTCTAAGAGTGAACTGAAATAATACTGTATGGGCACGGACACATCTCAACCATGGCACATAGTGTGTAATAAAATAATTAGGTTGAAGTCAGTGCTTAAATGGCAACAACATTACCTCTAGGAAATGAACAGCTTCCTTCAGTGTGAATTCAGTCAGAATCCATCTTGAGGTTCACAAATACTGATCACTGCTTTCTCCTTCCTACTGTGTGTGTGTTGGCACAACTTGTGCTGTCGGGGTTAGCATTGAAAAGTGTATGTCTTTGATGTCTATATGAGCATGGCACCCCCACCGCCCTGTCTCTGTCTCTCTCTCTGTCTCTGTCTCTCTCTCTCTGTCTCTCTGTCTCTCTCTCTCTCTCTGTCTCTCTGTCTCTCTCTCTGTCTCTCTCACCACAGATCAGTGACCCGTTTGTCTTTGTGTCTCTCTCTCTCTCTCTCTCTCTCTCTCTCTCTCTCTGTGGCAGATGTGTTGTTGCCAACCCTTACCACCTGGGGGCAGCCTGTCAGGAAGTCCAGGATCCAGTTGCAGAGGGAGGTGTTTAGTCCCAGGGTCCTTAGCTTAGTGATGAGATTTGTGGGTATTATGGTGTTGAACGCTGAGCTGTAGTCAATGAACCACATTCTCACATAGGTGTTCATTTTGGCCAGGTGGGAAAGGGCAGTGTGGAGTGCGATTGAGATTGCGTCATCTGTGGATCTGTTGGGGCGGTATGTGAATTGGAGTGGGTCTAGGTTTTCTGGCATGATGGTGTTGATGTGAGCCATGACCAGCCTTTCAAAGCACTTCATGGCTACCGACATGAGTGCTACAGGGCGGTACTCATTTAGACAGGTTAACTTCGCTTTCATGGGCACAGTGGTCTGTTTGAAACATGCAGGTATTACAGACTCGGTCAGGGAGAGGTTGAAAATGTCAGTGAAGACACTTGCCAGTTGGTTAAAATAGATGACTGAAGAAGATAGCTGACTGTAATCTGGCCTTTTAATTAATCCACTGATACATTTTACTGTGAGTAGCTTAAATACAGTCTGTGCATTTATTTGTTATAAATCAGGAATAGATCTTTATAAATACTACATAGAGATAGTTTCTGAGGCATCTAGGGTTCATATAGGGTTTAAAAAAGGATGATCATTTCAGTTAGAAAGTTGTTGTTCACTCAAAACGTGACCCGTTTGTCATTCTCTCTCTCTTTCTCTTTCTCTCTCTCTCTCTCTCTCTCTCTCTCTCTCTCTCTCTCTCTCTCTCTCTCTCTCTCTCCTCTCTCTCTCTCGCTCTCTCTCTCTCTCTCTCTCTCTCTCTCTCTCTCTCTATTCAATTCAATTCAATTAGCTTTATTGGCATAACGTAACAATGTACATGTTGCCAAAGCTTATTTTGGATATTTACAAATATAAAAATGACAATCAAATTGTCAACGGGACAACAATAACCAAGTGTCAATATAACCATACATTCAACAATCACAATAAGCATACAGTAGAGGACATGTGCAGGTTGATTGGTCTGTCAGACCTCATCTTATGGCAGGCAGCAATGTAGTGCGCTGCCAACCCACAGCTCTCTGCGTCCTCCCCCAACAGGACAGGTAGCCTATCCTCATCAGAGAGGTCTATGAAACCTTGAATAAGGGTTTGAAATTTGGGGAAATTACATTCTCTAATTGTTTTATATTTTTGAATTTTTTGTCAGGAAATGCAGCTCCGTCTCAGGTTCTGCTGTTGTGCAGTGGTTGCACAGCCTTTCCTCTACAGGGAGCCAGGTTTTCCTGTGTCTACCCTTCTCAATGGCAAGGCTGTGCTCACTGAGCCTGTACTTTGTCAAGGTTTTTCTAAGGTTTTGATCAGTAACCATGGTCAAATATTTAGCCACGGTGTACTGTCGAATTAGGGCCAGATAGCACTGCATTTTGCTTTGTGCTTGTGTTTGTGTTTCCAAATAAGAAATATTGTTTTGTTTTGACTGTGTTGTAATTTGGTTTATCCTGATTGATTGGATGTTGTGGTCCAGAGGCTTCAGTGCGTTAGTAGAACAGGTTTGTGAACTCAGCGCCAGGACCAGCTCTCTCTCTTTCTCACCACAGATCAGTGACCCGTTTGTCTCTCTCTCTCTCTCTCTCTCTCTCTCTCTCTCTCTCTCTCTCTCTCACCACAGATCAGCGACCCATTTCTCTCTCTCTCTCTCTCTCTCTCTCTCTCTCTCTACAGATCAGTGACCCATTTGTCTCTCTCTCTCTCTCACCACAGATCAGAGACCCATTTCTCTCTCTCTCTCTTTCTCTCTCTCTCTCTCTCTCTCTCTCTCTCTCTCTCTCTCTCTCTCTACAGATCAGTGACCCATTTGTCTCTCTCTCTCACCACAGATCAGTGACCCATTTCTCTCTCTCTCTCTCTCTCTCTCTCTCTCTCTCTCTCTCTCTCTCTCTCTCTCTCTCTCTCTCTCTCCACAGATCAGTGAACCATTTGTCTTTCTCTTTTACCACAGATCAGTGAACCATTTGTCTGTGCCGTACTGGGTTTGATTCAGATGTGTTGTTGAGGCACATTCAGAGAGCAGCCAATAGCAGCGTACCCCAGAGCCCCAGTGGTCACAGCATGTAACTCAGCTACTCAGTCTCCCACTGTGGACTGTGGTGTTGAGGCACATTGTGTGTGTGTGTGCGTTTGCGCATGTGCGTGTGTGTTTGTGTTTGTGTACTTGTGAGGCATATTCTGATCGGCTTGTTTTGACTCGTTTCACCAATCACCATCTGCTGGGAGAAGCTGGTCAAGAGTTTGTGTTTGTTTTGGTGCAGGAGGTTAAGCTCTTTGAGTTGTCTCTGTTTGTGAATGTCAGGGTGTACTGTAACTGTCCATGTCCTTATGTATCTCTGTCAAACTGTGTGTGTGTGTGTGTGTGTGTGTGTGTGTGTGTGTGTGTGTGTGTGTGTGTGTGTGTGTGTGGGTGGTGCAGCCGTGCTGGGGAGTTTTCTACATGACTGGAGATTGTGAAATGCTCCTGGCTAAACGATGGGCGGAACAGTCACACGGAACAGAAAAACACATAGAAACATGCTCTGGCAGACACACACACACACACACACACACTGCAGACAGAGTAGGAGGCAGAGTCCTCCATTAGAGCTAGAGGTAAAGGGTGCTTGATCGTACAGCACCTGGATAGTTTCTTTACCTATCAGCTAACCACATCACGTTAGAGCAATCTGTCTGTCGATGACACAGTCAACCATTGGTTGATGCAACATCTGAGCAGGGGACAGCGATAGATTCGGAAACCTCCTAGAAGGGAAACATAGCAGTCACCGTTTTAGCTCACATCCTGTCCATCATAATTTGGCTTCTTATTACACATCCACACAACTAAATCTCTCTCTCTCTCTCTCTCTCTCTCTCTCTCTCTCTCTCTCTCTCTCTCGATATATATATATATATATATATATCACCACAGATCAGGATCAATGCAGCAATTACACATTGATTATGTCCTCAGTGATCATTGACTGCCTCATATAATAATGTATCTTCAGTGTGATCAAGTCTCCCTTACAGGGTTGATGAACTACTGCTGTTCAATGGTCAATGCTGTGTTTCTACTTAATAGGCACAACAGATACTGAGAGAATGCCACAGACCAGATACCACTAGTTTAAATGTCGAAAATAATACTTGAAACATCAAGAAATTGCACTTAGGTACACAATTGGTTTCCATTGTTAGTGTCTTCTCGGTATCTCAGCACACCATAGCTGTGTGTTCCCGAAGCTAATAGCATTTCTACTCTGAGCTGTAAGGTCAGCAGGACCATTACACCGTAGGATATTTACTCATTCAAATAATTCAGGCAAAGACACATCCAACAGTTTAACAGTGCTGCATTGAAACGACCGGGTTGAGGAACTAGTTGAGCTACGAACGTTTTTGAGTGATTTATTGAAGTCCCGTGTGGCTTAGTTGGTAGGACGTTACACTTGCAACGCCAGGGTTGTGTGTTCAATTCCCATGTGGGACCAGTTTGAAAAAGTACATCAAATGTATGCACTCACTACTATCGTAAAAGCGTCTGCTAAATGACTAACATTTTAAAATGTATTGACTAAGTGTGCCTGCAATGGAACCAATTGAAGCCCCGATTGTTTAAACCTATCTTGCACTCCATGCAGGCTCAATAAAATGCTCAAAGTCTTTGAAAATAAGACAATTACTATTTCAACCCAGCAGGTCTGGGTTGCAGGCAGCTGAGGTTTAGTTTTCTGTGGGGATAGAGGATAGGGGATATCACTGCCCCCAGAAGGAAATGATAAGCTCATATCAGTTCCATCCTGATTCAGGGAGAGAGAGAGATGTGTCCTAGATCAGGGGCTCCCGAACCTTTTCACTCAGGCCCCGCTTCCAGCATTGAGATGTTGTGTCACAATACCACATAATGTCATAGTGGAATTAAATATTTTTTAAATGTTTACAAATGTATAAAAAAATGAAAAGCTGAAATGTCTTGAGTCAGTAAGTATTCAACAACCCTTTGTTATGGAAAGCTTAAATTAGTAAAAATGTGCTTAACAAGTGACGTTATACGTTGCTGGACTCACTCTGTTTATAAGAATAATGTTTAACTCGAGTAGAGTCGATGTCCGCTCCCTAGCGGAAATCAAATGATCAGAATTTAAAAAACTCTCCGTAAAGATCTGTCAGTTTAAGTAGAGATGTCTGTTATGTGTCTCAATCCACCGCATCCACCGATGTCACACCTCCCATCTGCGGTGAAAGGTTTGTCAGACCAGGACACCTCCCAATCTGCGGTGAAAGGTTTGCCAGACCAGAAGACATCCCATCTGCGGTGAAAGGTTTGCCAGACCAGGACACCTCCCATCTGCGGTGAAAGGTTTGTCAGACCAGGACACCTCCCAATCTGCGGTGAAAGGTGACAGAGCGTTGTTTGTCAGACCAGGAGACATCCCGAAATTCATCTGTAGCGTCCGAATGGTTTGTCCTAGAAACTATCCCTCTATCGAAAGATGAGACTCCCACGAACATGATGGTGTTCTCCGTTTTGCTCTATGACCCCCAGCAGCATCTTGGGACTCGTCTGAATTGGGTCTAGCCAATATTGCGAGTCTCGTCCTGTGTATTTATTAGAGGTTCTACCTCGTTCTTTTGTTTGTGTTTACATCCCTGTGTTTTTGTATACGTGTTTGTTTTGGGCTTCGTCATCGTGCCTTTCATGGCATGTTGTATATTTTGGGTGGAGTATTAAACCTCCCTTATTACGTATTCCTGCGCCTGTCTCCAATAATTTATGCAACGTGACACTTTCATCATTACGCGCACCTGTTCTCCATTACCTCACTCATTACCCCCCCCCTTTATCTGGCACCAGTAGGTGTAAAGTACTTAATAAAAAATAGTTTAAAGTACTATATAAGTAGTTTTTTGGGGTATATGTGATTTATTTTTTATATTTTTGCCAACTTTTACTTTTACTTCACCACATTCCTAAAGAAAATAATGTACTTTTTACTTCATACATTTTCCCTTACACCCAAAAGTACTTCCTACATTTTGACAGGAAAATGGCCCAACTCACACTCTTATCAAGACAACATCCCTGGTCATCTCTACTGCCTCTGATCTGGTGGACTCACTAAACGCAAATGCTTTGTTTGTAAACTATGTCTGAGTGTTCCCCTGGCTATCCATCAATGAAAACAAAATTGTGTCATCTGGATTGCTTAATTTAAGGAGCTTGAAATGATTGATACTTAAGTACATTTTAGTGGGCCTCCCGAATGGCGCAGTGGTTAAGGGCGCTGTACTGCAGCGCCAGCTGTGCCACCAGAGAATCTGGGTTTGTGCCCAGGCTCTGTCGTAACCAACCGGGAGGTCCGTGGGGCGACGCACAATTGGCCTAGCGTCGTCCGGGTTAGGGAGGGGTTGGCCGGTAGGGATATCCTTGTCTCATTGCGCACCAGGGACTCCTGTGGCAGGCCGGGCACAGTGCGCACTAACCAAGGTTGCCAGGTGCACGGTGTTTCCTCTGACACATTGGTGCGGCTGGCTTCCGGGTTGGATGCGCGCTGTGTTAAGAAGCAGCGCGGCTTGGTTGGGTTGTGTATCGGAGGACACATGACTTTCAACCTTCGTCTCTCCCGAGCCCGTACGGGAGTTGTAGCGATGAGACAAGATAGTAACTACTAAACAATTGGATACCATGAAATTGGTGGAAAAAGTGGGGAAAAAAATAGTACATTTTAGCAATTACATTTACCCTTGATACTTAAGTATATTTCAACCACATACTTTTGGACTTTTACTCAAGTAGTATTTTAATGGGTGACTAACTTTTACTTGAGTAATTTTCTATTAATGTATCTTTCCTTTTACTCAAAAATGTCAATTGAGTACTTTTTCCACCCCTGTCTGGCACTCTCTTAGATTCCTTCCCCAGGCAGTATTGTTTCTGTTTGTTCATGTCTAGACGCTAGTCCTACGTTGTATCATTTCATGTCCGTTGTTATATTAAACTTACCACCTGCACCTGCTTCTCAACTCCCAGCGTCTATGTTACACACTGAGGAACCTGGTTCAGACTGCTTTCCAACAGACACTGGGAGACAAATTCACCTTTTATCATGACATTAACCTAAAACACAAGGCCAAATATACACTGGAGTTGTTTACTAAGATGACATTGAAAGTTCCAGAGTAGCCAAGTTACAGTTTTGACTAAAATCGGCTTGAAAATCTATGGCACGACTTGAAAATGGCTGGATAGCGATGATCAACAACCAACTTGACAGAGCTTGAAGATTTTTTAAGTAATAACGTTCAAATATGGTACAATCCAGGTGGGTAAAGCTCTCAGAGACTTACCCAGAAAGACTCACAGCTGTAATCACTGACTAAAGTGAATCTAACATGTATTGAATACTTATGTATTTAATTTTCTATAAATTTGCAAACATATCTAAAAAATATGATTTTACTTTGTCATTATGGGAGTATTGTGTTTAGAAAAGTGAGAAAAAAAGTATCAATTTAATCCATTTTGAATTCAGGCTGTAACACAACAAAATGTGAAATAATTCAAGGGGTGTGAATACTTTCTGAAGGCTGTGTAGGTGTGTATGCAAAATCCTGTGTGTTTTAGTGTGTGTGTGATTATACATGCTTGTGTGTATGTGTGCAGGTGTCCAAGGATGTGTGTGGGTGCTCTGCCTGGGCAGTCAGTGGTAGCATCTTCCAGCTCACAACACTGAGTAAAAAGTCAAGGGATTTGTGTCTGTGAAGATCAGAGAGGAGAGAAGAGAGAGAAGAGGAGAACAGAGGAGAACAGAGGAGAACAGAGGAGAGGAGAGGAGAGGAGAGGAGAGGAGAGGAGAGGAGAGGAGAGGAGAGGAGAGGAGAGGAGAGGAGAGGAGTGACTCACATCCTAACCCAGATACATCCTGATCAGCGTTTCCCCATGACTGGTTGGATCTGCAGGGCTAGCCTGGGTGGTGACACACACGAGCAGATACAGAAAAGCACAATGGCCAACGGTGTCTGTCTGCACACACATCATATAAGCCTCAGGCACTGCCTAGATGCACACATGATCAGTTTATGAGGATCAACCTCAATAACAACGTCTTGACATGATATGATTACAGCAATTACTCCTTATATGTGTCTTCTTATGACGACTTGTTAAATTAAATCAAGACTGTACCACGTACCCTGCAGTACAACACACTGGAATTAAATGATTAGATCTAGTACAACACATTGGAATTAAATGATCAGATCTAGTACAACACACTGGAATTAAATAAACAGATCTAGTACAACACACTGGAATTAAATGTAGGTGCATACCATCTATTGGCACAATTGACAGTTTTTAACATCTCGTCCCGTGTTTTATGATTCCAACACACTGGAATTAAATGATCCAATCTAGTACAACACACTGGAATTAAATAAACAGATCTAGTACAACACACTGGAATTAAATGATCCAATCTAGTACAACACACTGTAATTAAATGATCCGATCTAGTACAACACACTGGAATTAAATGATCCCATCTAGTACAACACACTGGAATTAAATGATCCAATCTAGTACAACACACTGGAATTAAATGATCCGATCTAGTACAACACACTGGAATTAAATGATCCGATCTAGTACAACACACTGGAATTAAATGAACAGATCTAGTCCAACACACTGGGATGAAGAATAAAACATAATAGTCAATCTCCTTCACATGCTCAACAGTGCTTCACTTCAGACTGATGAATCCTGAATATATTGTTTACATCTCCAGTGTCCCACAGGCCCAGTGGATCCATATGAATGATCCATCCACAGTAAGTGGCCAATAAAACAGAATGAATCACAGGTTAATGGATGCTCTCCAATTCAATCATTATACCAGATTGACTGGGAGATACCACTTTACTAGACTGACTGGGAGATACCACTTTACTCATGGTTGGAGGTGTTGTCTCCCACAAACAAGCATACACCTACTTCGGAGAGAGATTTTACTTAGAGAAATAGAAAGATAGAGACACAGAAGTAGAGAGAGAAAAAGAGAGACAGGCAGGGAAATAGAGAGAGAGAGAGAGATAAATAGAGAAAGAGAGGGAGACAGAGATATACAGAGAGAGAGAGAGACAGACAAAGACAGAGAGAAAGAGAGTGAGAGAGATAGAGACAGAGATAGAAAGAAAGAGAGACGTAGAGAGAGAGACAGAGAGAAAGACAGAAAGAGAGGGAAAGAGACAGACTGTCATGTTGTCTTGTCTCTGTCCTTTCCCTTCACCCTGTCTCCCTCTGCTGGTCGTGTTAGGTTACCTTTTCTCCCCCGCTTTCCCCCAGCTGTCCCTTGTCTCCACTAACTACCCATTCACCCCGTTCCCCACCTGTTCCCTTTTTTCCCTCTGATTAGGTCCCTATATCTCTCTCTGTTTCTGCTCCTGTCCTTGTCGGATTCTTGTTTGTTTGTGTCATTCATGCCTGAACCAGACTGTCGTCATGTTTGCTGTAACCTTGTCCTGTCCTGTCGGAATCTGCCGGTCCATCTGAGCCTACCTATGTTTGGTAATTAAAGAAGCTCTGTTTAAGTTGATTCGCTTTTGGGTCCTCATTCACTCACCGTAACAGAAGAATCCGACCAAGAATGGACCCAGCGACTTCGGATCCTCTCCACTCAGCCGTCGAGATCCAGGGAGCGATGCTAGGCAGACACAAGCAGGAATTGTCTGCTGCTCGACATGCCGTTGAGACCCTGGCCACCCAAGTCTCCAACCTCACAGAACAGGTTCACCATCTCCGCCTCGATCCACCGGCCACTTCCAGGGCTTTCGAATCTCCGGAGCCCAGAATCAATAACCCGCCGTGTTACTCTGGGGAGCCCACTGAATGCCGCTCGTTCCTCACCCAGTGTGATATTGTGTTTTCTCTCCAGCCCAACACTTACTCCAGGAGCACTGCTCGTGTCGCCTACGTCATATCTCTCCTTATTGGACGGGCTCGTGAGTGGGGCACGGCAATCTGGGAGGCAAGGGCTGAGTGTACTAACCAGTATCAAGACTTTAAGGAGGAGATGATACGGGTTTTTGATCGATCTGTTTTTGGGGAGGAGGCTTCCAGGGCCCTGTCTTCCCTATGTCAAGGCAATCGATCCATAACAGACTACTCTATTGAGTTTCGCACTCTTGCTGTCTCCAGTGGCTGGAACGAGCCGGCCTTGCTCGCTCGTCTTCTGGAGGGTTTCCGCGCAGAGGTAAAGGATGAGATTCTCTCCCGGGAGGTTCCTTCCAGCGTGGATTCCTTGATTGAACTCGCTATTCGCATTGAGCGACGGGTTGATCTTCGTCACCGAGCTCGTGGAAAGGAGCTCGCGCTCTCCGTCGCCTCCCTCTCCGCATCACTACCATCTTCCTCTGCCGGCTCGGGTGCTGAGCCCATGCAGCTGGGAGGTATCCGCATCTCGACTGAGGAGAGGGAACGGAGAATCACCAACCGCCTCTGTCTCTATTGCGGTTCCGCTGGTCATTTTGTCACTTCATGTCCAGTAAAAGGCCAGAGCTCGTCAGTAAGCGGAGGGCTACTGGTGAGCGCTACTACTCCTGTCTCTCCTTCAAGATCCTGCACTACCTTGTCGGTCCATCTACGCTGGACCGGTTCGTCAGCTTCCTGCAGTGCCTTAATAGACTCTGGGGCGGAGGGCTGTTTTATGGACGAGACCTGGGCTCGGGAACATGACATTCCTCTCAGACAGTTAAAGGAGCCCACGGCCTTGTTCGCCCTGGATGGTAGTCCTCTCCCCAGGATTCAGCGTGAGACGCTACCTTTAACCCTCACTGTTTCTGGTAATCATAGTGAAACCATTTCTTTTTTAATTTTTCGTTCACCTTTTACACCTGTTGTTTTGGGCCATCCCTGGCTAGTTTGTCATAATCCTTCCATTAATTGGTCTAGTAATTCTATCCTCTCCTGGAACGTCTCTTGTCATGTGAAATGTTTAATGTCTGCTATCCCTCCTGTTTCCTCTGTCTCTTCTTCACAGGAGGAGCCTGGTGATTTGACAGGGGTGCCGGAGGAATATCACGATCTGCGCACGGTGTTCAGTCGGTCCAGGGCCACCTCTCTTCCTCCACACCGGTCGTATGATTGTAGTATTGATCTCCTTCCGGGAACCACCCCCCCCCGGGGTAGACTATACTCTCTGTCGGCTCCCGAACGTAAGGCTCTCGAAGATTATTTGTCTGTAGCTCTTGACGCCGGTACCATAGTCCCCTCCTCCTCTCCCGCCGGAGCGGGGGTTTTTTTTGTCAAGAAGAAGGACGGGTCTCTGCGCCCCTGCATAGATTATCGAGGGCTGAATGACATAACAGTGAAGAATCGTTATCCGCTTCCTCTTATGTCTTCAGCCTTCGAGATCCTGCAGGGAGCCAGGTTTTTCACTAAGTTGGACCTTCGTAACGCTTACCATCTCGTGCGCATCAGGGAGGGGGACGAGTGGAAGACGGCGTTTAACACTCCGTTAGGGCACTTTGAATACCGGGTTCTTCCTTTCGGCCTCGCTAACGCTCCAGCTGTCTTTCAGGCATTAGTCAATGATGTCCTGAGAGACATGCTGAACATCTTTGTTTTCGTTTACCTTGACGATATCCTGATTTTTTCACCGTCACTCCAGATTCATGTTCAGCACGTTCGACGTGTCCTCCAGCGCCTTTTAGAGAATTGTCTTTTTGTGAAGGCTGAGAAGTGCACTTTTCATGCCTCCTCCGTCACATTTCTCGGTTCTGTTATTTCCGCTGAAGGCATTAAGATGGATCCCGCTAAGGTCCAAGCTGTCATTGATTGGCCCGTCCCTAAGTCACGCGTCGAGCTGCAGCGCTTTCTCGGCTTCGCGAACTTCTATCGTCGTTTCATCCGTAATTTCGGTCAGGTGGCAGCTCCTCTCACAGCCCTTACTTCTGTCAAGACGTGCTTTAAGTGGTCCGTTTCCGCCCAGGGAGCTTTTGATCTCCTCAAGAATCGTTTTACATCCGCTCCTATCCTTGTTACACCTGACGTCTCTAGACAGTTCGTTGTCGAGGTTGACGCGTCAGAGGTGGGAGTGGGAGCCATCCTTTCTCAGCGCTCCCTCTCTGACGACAAGGTCCACCCATGCGCGTATTTTTCTCATCGCCTGTCGCCGTCGGAACGTAACTATGATGTGGGTAACCGCGAACTGCTCGCCATCCGGTTAGCCCTAGGCGAATGGCGACAGTGGTTGGAGGGGGCGACCGTTCCTTTTGTCGTTTGGACTGACCATAGGAACCTTGAGTACATCCGTTCTGCCAAACGACTTAATGCGCGTCAGGCGCGTTGGGCGCTGTTTTTCGCTCGTTTCGAGTTCGTGATTTCTTATCGTCCGGGCTCTAAGAACACCAAGCCTGATGCTTTGTCTCGTCTCTTCAGTTCTTCAGTAGCCTCCACTGACCCCGAGGGGATTCTCCCTGAGGGGCGTGTTGTCGGGTTGACTGTCTGGGGAATTGAGAGGCAGGTAAAGCAAGCACTCACTCAAACTCCGTCGCCGCGCGCTTGTCCTAGGAACCTTCTTTTCGTTCCCGTTCCTACTCGTCTGGCCGTTCTTCAGTGGGCTCACTCTGCCAAGTTAGCCGGCCACCCTGGCGTTCGGGGTACGCTTGCTTCCATTCGCCAGCGTTTCTGGTGGCCCACCCGGGAGCATGACACGCGTCGTTTCGTGGCTGCTTGTTCGGTCTGCGCGCAGACTAAGTCCGGTAACTCTCCTCCTGCCGGCCGTCTCAGGCCGCTTCCTATTCCCTCTCGACCGTGGTCTCACATCGCCTTAGATTTTGTCACCGGACTGCCTTCGTCAGCGGGGAAGACTGTTATTCTTACGGTTGTCGATAGGTTCTCTAAGGCGGCTCATTTCATTCCCCTTGCTAAGCTTCCTTCTGCTAAAGAGACGGCACAAATCATCATCGAGAATGTTTTCAGAATTCATGGCCTTCCGTCAGACGTCGTTTCGGACAGAGGTCCGCAATTCACGTCTCAATTTTGGAGGGAGTTTTGCCGTTTGATTGGGGCTTCCGTCAGTCTCTCTTCCGGCTTTCACCCCCAGTCTAACGGTCAAGCAGAACGGGCCAATCAGACTATTGGTCGCATCTTACGCAGTCTTTCTTTTCGCAACCCTGCGTCTTGGTCAGAACAGCTCCCCTGGGCAGAATACGCCCACAACTCGCTTCCTTCGTCTGCGACCGGGCTATCTCCTTTTCAGAGTAGCCTCGGGTACCAGCCTCCGTTGTTCTCATCTCAGTTCGCCGAGTCCAGCGTCCCCTCCGCTCAGGCTTTTGTCCAACGTTGCGAGCGCACCTGGAAGAGGGTCAGGTCTGCACTTTGCCGTTATAGGGCGCAGACTGTGAGAGCTGCTAATAAGCGTAGAACTAAGAGCCCTAGGTATTGTCGCGGTCAGAGAGTTTGGCTCTCCACTCAGAACCTTCCCCTTAAGACGGCTTCTCGCAAGTTGACCCCGCGGTTCATTGGTCCATTCCGTATCTCTCAGGTCATTAATCCTGTCGCAGTGCGACTTCTTCTTCCGCGATATCTTCGTCGCGTCCACCCGGTCTTCCATGTCTCCTGTGTTAAGCCCGTTCTTCGCGCCCCCGCTCGTCTTCCCCCCCCCCCCCCCCCATCCTTGTCGAGGGCGCACCTATCTACAGGGTCCGTAAGATCTTGGACATGCGTCCTCGGGGCCGTGGTCATCAGTACCTAGTTGACTGGGAGGGGTACGGTCCTGAGGAGAGGAGTTGGGTTCCCTCTCGGGACGTGCTGGACCGTGCGCTGATTGATGATTTCCTCCGTGGCCGCCAGGTTTCCTCCTCGAGTGCGCCAGGAGGCGCTCGGTGAGTGGGGGGGTACTGTCATGTTGTCTTGTCTCTGTCCTTTCCCTTCACCCTGTCTCCCTCTGCTGGTCGTGTTAGGTTACCTTTTCTCCCCCGCTTTCCCCCAGCTGTCCCTTGTCTCCACTAACTACCCATTCACCCCGTTCCCCACCTGTTCCCTTTTTTCCCTCTGATTAGGTCCCTATATCTCTCTCTGTTTCTGCTCCTGTCCTTGTCGGATTCTTGTTTGTTTGTGTCATTCATGCCTGAACCAGACTGTCGTCATGTTTGCTGTAACCTTGTCCTGTCCTGTCGGAATCTGCCGGTCCATCTGAGCCTACCTATGTTTGGTAATTAAAGAAGCTCTGTTTAAGTTGATTCGCTTTTGGGTCCTCATTCACTCACCGTAACACAGACACACACAGAGAGAGAAAAAGAGAGAGACAGACAGAGCGAGAGCTATACAGCTATACAGCAAATGCTCAGGCAAACAAACAACAGAAACCTGAAAACACCATCCAATCTGGAACTGAATGAGTCATGTTAAGTTTGAAGCTACTTTAAAAGCCAAGAAGAAAAATACATTACAATGATATATTTGACTTTATAAGGACTGAATGCTAAGTTAAGGCTGCCAAGCTTGCAAGGACATATCTGACTGCAACTTCAATTTACACTGAGGCGGGAAGTGAGAGGTGTCAAATAAGTTGAGCCCAACAAAGGTAGGAAAGTTTCACAGCCACCCCACCCAAATGCAGCAGCCTTTGAAGCCCCCTAATGCTGTTCAGAGGTCATTACAATACAGCACCATCTGGAATAAAAAAAATTATAAGGCACGAAAAGAGTACAAAAAGAGGCTCCTCGTGAAAAATCAGGAGACACTTTTTGCTGACTATTATACAAATGGGAACATAAGCAACTTAATCTTCCACACAGAACATCCAATGGCATGGCATAGTGCTATATTAACACACTACCCCTCTGTTAAGATGGTGGTGTTAGCGATGGGTGGAAACTCAGGATATTAGACAACGAGGACTCTGAGTAAGCCAATGTCAACCTGTACAAGTCTGGAACAGTAATGGTACAGGGCAACCCCAAACAGTTTCAGCTGGACTTTCACATAATCAAAGAGATAGCTCAGCAGGATAAGCTCTCTCTCTTGAGAAATATTCCCCCAAACCGAGCATGCCAGACCAGACCTATTCATTATACAACCCTACAGATGAGCAACCCCAAGTGGAAAGTCAACCTCCCAGCACAGAGTACTACTCCCTCATTGAAATGAAGGCTACATTCACCCAGCTCGAGGTAAGGCAGGTGGACATGTCTGCACTCTGGACTGTGGTGAGACAACATCAACAGGAGAAAGAGCAGAGATGGTGAAAGTGATCAAAGGGAAGGTGAAAATTATGACGTGTGACAGAGAACAACCCGTTAGAGAACGAGCCACCCCCGCAGAGAAGCCAGCAGAACAGTCCACCCCAGACCCTGACCATAGCCTCAACATCACATCAGAGCAGACAAATGATGGACCCCAAGCCCAGGGGATCCCTCCCCCTCTGACCACCCCCCCTGTCAGCCACCCTGATAGCCCTCCTGACAACCCCCCCATACCCACTGAGGACATACACAAGCCATTGATTGTACTCGTTATGGACTCAAACTGGAAATATAGAAGAAAATAAACTTTTCATAGAGAACACTGACCCCATAGAGAACACTGACCCCATAGAGAACACTGACTCCATAGAGAATACTGACTCCATAGAGAACACTGACCCCATAGAGAACACTGACCCCATAGAGAACACTGACTCCATAGAGAACACTGACTCCATAGAGAACACTGACTCCATAGAGGAGACTGACCCCATAGAGAACACTGACTCCATAGAGGACACTGACACCATAGAGAACACTGACCCCATAGAGAACACAGACCCCATAGAGAACACAGACCCCATAGAGAACACATACCCCACAGAGAACACTGACCCCATAGAGAACACTGACCCCATAGAGAACACTGACCCCATAGAGAACACTGACCCCATAGAGAACACTGACCCCATAGAGGACACTGACTCCATAGAGAACACTGACTCCATAGAGAACACTGACCCCATAGAGAACACTGACCCCATAAAGAACACTGACCCCATAGACATAGTCATGGCTCTATGTAGTGCTGTGCGCCTCCCATAGCCTGTTATGGACTTGTGGACTGTGAAGAGACCTCTGGTGGCATGTCTTGTGGGGTATGCATGAGTGTAAAAGCTTCGTGCCCAAAGTTCAAATATATCAACTTTTTCCCCTCATATAATTTTTTTCAGTGACTATAGCTAGAGATGCAGGAGTTATTTGGTTAGCTAGCAAGACATGTGAATCACTAGCTAGCTATGCTGAACAGACGAGCTGCAGAAGGATGAGCAGGCTACTATTCCCCATCATTTAGCAGTGCCATTTTGAAGGCCAACTAGCTGAAAAAGTTTGAGAGAGTTTATATAGCTTGTGTTCTCTCATTAGATTTGAGCTCATCTCGACTCTGGCTAACATTAGTTGTTGATCTTGTTGATGTGTTGATGTGCATAGGCAACTGAGTGGGAAAGCCTACCATTTCACAGTTGTTTGGTCAATAGGACTGTAAAGTTCCCAAATGCAAGAGGACTCCCGGGGTGTTTACATATCTGCAGAAATCCATTCAGGTGTATTTTGTGTATTTTGGAAAATGTGTTCTAATGATGTAAAGTTGTGCTGTTGCTACTGCCTGTAAACACACAGTCCAGGTCAAAGTGAATGATGGCAGGCCCTACTGCCTGTAAACACACAGCCCAGTTCAAAGTGAATGATGGCAGGCCCTACTGCCTGTAAACACACAGCCCAGTTCAAAGTGAATGATGGCAGGCCCTACTGCCTGTAAACACACAGTCCAGGTCAAAGTGAATGATGGCAGGCCCTACTGCCTGTAAACACACAGCCCAGTTCAAAGTGAATGATGGCAGGCCCTACTGCCTGTAAACACACAGCCCAGTTCAAAGTGAATGATGGCAGGCCCTACTGCCTGTAAACACACAGCCCAGGTCAAAGTGAATGATGGCAGGCCCTACTGCCTGTAAACACACAGCCCAGTTCAAAGTGAATGATGGCAGGCCCTACTGCCTGTAAACACACAGCCCAGTTCAAAGTGAATGATGGCAGGCCCGTGCGGCAAATTGATTATTTGCATGTAGCAAATTCTCAATATTGTATCTGGTTGAGGCGTAACGGTTTTATAGATGCATCTGCTTCCATACGGAAGATCAAAATTCAAATACCAGTGTTTATTTTTAGTCAACGGTCCTGGACAGGAGAATGTCTATTAATTGTCCAAACGCACAGCCATTATATTGGCTATAATGCTATATTGGCTCGATATTGCTATATAATTTTCACAAAATGCCTTATACGTCATTCTCAAACATTCTATGAATTTATGAAAAAAATAGAAAATGAACATATGTAAGCACACGCTTGTCAGAAAATGCCAAATAATTTGTCATATTCTTCCTGGGGGGTGTACATGAACATATTTTTTATAACATTTCATGTTGTTAAAACACTGTCAGTTCCACTTTAAGTGCCTTTGAACGGGGTATGGTGGTAGGTGCCAGGCACACCAGTCTGTGTCAAGAACTGAAATGCTGCTGGGTTTTTCCAGCTCAACAGTTTCCTGTGTGTATGGAGAATGGTCTACCTCCTAAAGGACATCCAGCCAACTTGACATTTTTGGAACACTTTCGACACTTTGTAGAGTCTATGCCCTGACGTATCGAGGATGTTTTAAGTTCAAAAGGGGTTGCCAATCAAAATTAGGAAGGTGTTCCTAATGTTTTATACACTCAGAGGGACAGCACACAATCTCATGTACAGTTGAAGTCGGAAGTTTACACACACCTTAGCCAAATACATTTAAAATCAGTTTTTCCCAATTCCTGACATTTAATCCTATTCCCTGCCTTAGGTCAGTTAGGATCACCACTTTATTTTAAGAATGTTAAATGTCAGAACAATAGTAGAGATAATTATTTATTTTAGCTTTTATTTATTTCATCACATTCCCAGTGGGTGAGAAGTACATACACTCAATCAGTATTTGGTAGCATTGCCTTTAAATTGTTTAACTTGGGCCAAACGTTTCAGGTAGCCTTCCACAAGCTTCCCACAATAAGTTTGGTGAATTTTGGCCCATTCCTCCTGACAGAGCTGGTGTAACTGAGTCAGGTTTGTAGGCCTCCTTGCTTACACACACTTTTCAAGTTCTACCCACAAATGTTCTATGGGATTGAGGTCAGGACTTTGTGGTGGCCACTCCAATACCTTGACTTTGTTATCCTTAAGTCATTTTGTCACAACTTTGGAAGTATGCTTGGGGTTATTGTCCATTTGGACCAAGCTTTAACTTCCTGACTGATGTCTTGAGATGTTGCTTCAATATATCCACATCATTTTCCTTCCACATAATGACATCTTTTTTGTGAAGTGCACCAGTCCCTTTTGCAGCAAAGCACCCCCACAACATGATGCTGCCACCAACGTGCTTCACAGTTGGGATGGTGTTCTTCATTTTGCAAGCCTTCCACCTTTTCCTCCAAACATAACCATGGTCATTATGGCCAAACAGTTCTATTTTTGTTTCATCAGGCCAGTGGACATTTCTCCAAATGTACGATCTTTGTCCCCATATGCAGTTGCAAACCGTAGTCTGTCTTTTTTTATGGCGGTTTTGGAGCAGTGTCTTCTTCCTTGCTGAGCGGCCTTTCAGGTTATGTCGATATAGGACTTGTTTTACTGTGTATATAGATACTTTTGTACCTGTTTCCTCCAGCATCTTCACAAGGTCCTTTGCTGTTGTTCTGGGATTGATTTGCACTTTTCGCACCAAGTACGTTCATCTCTAAGAGACAGAACGCGTCTCCTTCCTGAGCGGTATGACGGCTGTGTGGTCACATGGTGTTTATACTTGCGTACTATTGGTTGTACAGATGAACGTGTCTCCTTCCTGAGCGGTATGACGGCTGCGTGGTCACATGGTGTTTATACTTGCGTACTATTGGTTGTACAGATGAATTTGGTAACTTCAGGCATTTGTTCCCAAGGATGAACCAGAACCAGAGATTATTTTTCTGAGATCTTGGCTGATTTCTTTTGATTTTCCCATGATCTCAAGCAAAGAGGCACTGAGTTTGAAGGTAGGCCTTGAAATACATCCACAGGTACACCTCCAATTGACTCAAATTATGTCAATTAGTCTATCAGAAGCTTCTAAAGCCATGAAATCATTTTCTGTCATTTTCCAAGCTGACCCACTAGAATTGTGATACAGTAAAGTATAAATTAAATAATCTGTTTGTACATTTTTTTTAATAAATTACTTTGTGTCATGCACAAAGTAGATATCCTAACTGACTTGCCGAAACTATAGTTTGTTAACAAGACATTTGTGGAGTGGTTGAAAAACGAGTTTTAATGACTCCAACGTAAGTGTATGTAAACTTCGGACTTCACCTGTATGTCCCTGTCTGAAGGTCCCCTTGTGAGTGTATCATCATTACCAATACACTGTGTTCATCTGTTGTAGAGGTAGATGTGCTATATCTAGCGGTGCTAAGGCTGATGGCTATGTGCTGCTAGTGCCCACTCAAATTATATCATGTTCCCGACCCTCTCGGCCGCCCTGCTAGCATGTCTGTTTGCTTGGGGACCAGTGGAACTCCCAACTCAATATGCTGCCAGCGCATCAGGGCGAGCCCCGAACCCATTAGCTACCTTAGCTGGGCGCTGAGTGGGAGGCAGAGAGAGCGCATACCCCAATCTCTGTCTGACAGGATGAAATGCAGAGAGAAATGCAGCATTCCAAACCCTGCCATGGTGAAGTGCTATTGTAACTGTAGTGCATTCCTCTTGCAGGCAGAGACGGAGGAATCGAAAATATGGAATTTACAAGCAATATGGAGTTTACTCAAGCATAAACATATTTTTCAGGGGTGAATTTGTACACGACTATGTCTCTGAGAGTGTATTTTTTATTGACACACATTCCCCTGTGTTCTCCCATTCTGTTCTGGGTAGAAGAGAATTTGAACAAGGCTGTAAAATGATGGATAGTCTATTTGGTTTTATCTTAATAGTTAAAGCTTTGCTGATAAGAAAAGTATATTACGAATCGTTTAATTAAAATATGCATATCCACTAACCTACTTTCCACAGGCTTGTGAGAGTCTTACATCACCAAATACACTCTTCTGAAGACACAGTTTACACTTACAAACTAAGTCAATGAAACAAGGAGAACACAAGTATTGCCTAAGGTGAATAAAGCACTACAATAAAGAACATAGACATAACACCTTTAACATGCATTCAAAGCCTTCATTCTTCGAGGCATTGGATTACACAGTTAAATTAAAATAAAGCCATGCTTTATTTGGATAGGGGATAGGATCTAGCAAACAGACAGACAGTCGTTGTCTGGATAGGCCACTCCCTATGCAAATGTGGGAGACTGAAACCTGACACTTCAAATCAGCTCAGCTGAGAGAGTGACACCCAGACAGATGGAACTTTGTGTCATACATTATAAGGCACGGGACACTACGATGTTCACAGAGCGATTTGTACATCAAAATGTCAGTCAGAACCAGTCCAGGACTGCTCAAAGTCTGCCAAATAGGGATTCAACATTGTGCATTGCATTTCTATCACTCTACCAATATTCTTCTATCGTAAGGGTTTTATGGTAAGGTTTCTGTGGTAAGGGTTTTATGGTAAGGGTTCTGTGGTAAGGGTTCTATGGTAAGGGTTCTGTGGTAAGGGTTCTGTGGTAAGGTTTCTGTGGTAAGGGTTTTATGGTAAGGTTTCTGTGGTAAGGGTTTTATGGTAAGGGTTCTGTGGTAAGGGTTCTGTGGTAAGGGTTCTATGGTAAGGGTTCTGTGGTAAGGTTTCTGTGGTAAGGGTTTTATGGTAAGGGTTCTGTGGTAAGGGTTCTGTGGTAAGGGTTTTATGGTAAGGGTTCTGTGGTAAGGGTTCTGTGGTAAGGGTTCTATGGTAAGGGTTCTGTGGTAAGGTTTCTGTGGTAAGGGTTTTATGGTAAGGGTTCTGTGGTAAGGGTTCTGTGGTAAGGGTTCTATGGTAAGGTTTCTGTGGTAAGGGTTCTATGGTAAGGTTTATGTGGTAAGGTTTCTATGGTAAGGTTTCTATGGTAAGGGTTCTATGGTAAGGTTTCTGTGGTAAGGTTTCTATGGTAAGGGTTCTATGGTAAGGTTTCTGTGGTAAGGTTTCTGTGGTAAGGTTTATGTGGTAAGGGTTTTATGGTAAGGGTTCTGTGGTAAGGTTTCTGTGGTAAGGGTTTTATGGTAAGGGTTCTGTGGTAAGGGTTCTGTGGTAAGGGTTCTATGGTAAGGGTTCTGTGGTAAGGGTTTTATGGTAAGGGTTCTATGGTAAGGGTTCTATCGTAAGGGTTCTATGGTAAGGTTTCTGTGGTAAGGGTTTTATGGTAAGGGTTCTGTGGTAAGGGTTCTGTGGTAAGGGTTCTTCTATGGTAAGTGTTCTATTGTAAGTGGTCTATGGTAAAGTTTCTATGGTAAAGGTTCTATGGTAAGTGTTCTACGGTAAGGGTTCTTCTATGGTAAGTGGTCTATGGTAAGGGTTCTTCTATATTATGTGTTCTATGGTAAGGGTTCTTCTATGGTAAGTGTTATATGGTAAGGGTACTTCTATGGTAAGGGTTCTATGGTAAGGGTTATTCTATGGTAAGTGTTATATGGTAATGGTTCTTCTATGGTAAGTGTTCTATGGTAAGGGTTGTTCTATGGTAAAGGACAGAGTGAGTTGTGCCAGGGACAGTCAACAAAGTCAAAGTTGACAAATCAGACCTTACACGTTGAGTACCAACGTGATCTAATTTCACCCCATGATTAATCAGACCTTACACGTTGAGTACCAACGTGATCTAATTTCACCCCATGATAGATCACCAGAGTCTTGAAGCTCAGAGGCAGGACATTAGTGTTGTACAGGGACCCTCCTGTGTGTGTATCATGGTGACGGATGAGGTGACACCAAATGACACCCTATTCCCTAGATGGGTTTTTTACTTTTGAAAAGAGCCCTATTGGCCCTGATCAACAGCAGGGCACTATATAGAGCATACGGTGCCATTTGGGATGCAAACCAAGGAACAGCCAGCCCAGAGAGGTTCCTCATTCAGAGACAGAGGCTCTGCACCATCATCTAACCTTAGGTCTCATTGATGAATCAATTCTGAACTACAGCCCCCAAAAATCCTTGGGGGCAAATGTCTGTTGGTCACCATTGGAGTTATGGTTAACATGAAAGACAAACTGGTTGATCGAGATGGCTGTTTCAGTTTCTGCGTCTCAAATTGCGAAGAGATAACATAGAGATTGTGGAATTTTTTCAAATTCCATTTTCTAAAACTTTCAAAACTTCCAGAAAAATGTAAAATGGCTGAATGTCTAAATGATAAAAGGAAATTTAATATTTTAACGGTGGGCAAAGAAGACTCCGTTTCTGCTCATCTGAGTATTAATTTGCATGGAGGATGGAGCAATAATCAGCAGGGGTTTGTTCAAATTAATAATTATTTGATGGATAATTATGAGACGTGTTGAACTTATTTTCCGTTGGCATCAAAACCATACATACATGAGGTTGTTATCATTACCATTATTAATTAGCCAGTAGGACTTGGGAGTGTGTGTGACCATGCGTGCGTGTGTGTGTGTGTGTGTGTGTGTGTGTCTAAAGAAGGAACATTGTCTGGGATTTTGGAGGCAGACTAGTCTCAGCCTCCCTATTAAGACTGGAGAATGAAAGTACTCTTCTAAAGTTTGTAATTTCCAATTAAAAATTTGACTTGATTTGCCATAACAAAAAATGTCCATTAATTATAATCCACATTTCCTTTTGCTGTAGGATTAGTTTTCTGCTTAAGAAACTGGCCAAATTAAGATCCTACATCTGTAGAGAGAGAGAGATTGCATGTGTGTGCGTGCGTGTGTGCGTGTGTGTGCGTGCGTGCGTGCATGTGTGTGTGCGTGTGTGTGTGTGTGTGTGTGTGTATCAGAGGTAGACTGTGTATCCCTGTGTGATGGAGGAAGAGAAGGATGGAGAGAAAGCAGGAGAGAAGGCTCAAGAGAGAGCGAGAGAGAGACAGGATGTCAACTCTAGGGTGATTTCTGTTACTTCATTAACACTGACTCTCTTCTCCCCCTCTCCTCCTTTGCTCCTCTCACCCCCCTCTTCTCTCGCGCTCTGGCAGGCTGAATCACTGGGCTGTCTCCACAAAGATAAAACACCTCAGCCAAGAGGTCAGAGGGAGGAGAGAGAAGAGAAAAGAGAGATGCTAGGGAGAAGTGGAAGTGAGGCCAAAAAAACTAAGAATAACCTGATAATTAAACTGCAAAAACAGCTCTGCCTATTGATTTACTGTCCCAAGCCAAAAACAGAGGACAATGAGACAGAACGAGAGAAAGGAGGAGGAGGAGGAAGAGGGGGGAGTGAGGGTTTCTAAGAGAATCGACAAGTTTATTATTATATTATTACTATTATTATTGTTACTATTATGATTAGTATTGTTGTTATTCTTAGAGTTATTATAATAATTGTTTATATTTTCATTATTATTAGTATTGTATTACTATAATTCTAATAATTCATATTATTATTACTATCATTATTACTCTAATGAAACTCAGGTAGAAAAAGGTGTAGATTCATGCGCAGAGCGCGGCAGGTGTTTATTTAACCTTCACAGAAGTCAGGAATCGTGGTCACAGGCAGGCAATGGTCAATCACAGGTAGGCAATGGTCAATCACAGGCAGGCAATGGTCAAACACAGGCAGGCAATGGTCAATCACAGGCAGGCAATGGTCAATCACAGGTAGGCAATGGTCAAACACAGGCAGATGGTCAAACACAGGCATGCAATGGTCAATCACAGGTAGGCAATGGTAAAACACAGGCAGGCAATGGTCAATCACAGGCAGGCAATGGTCAATCACAGGTAGGCAATGGTCAATCACAGGCAGGCAATGGTCAAATACAGGCAGGTAAACAGACAGGTGAATCAAAACTAGGACTGAAGGCAATAACCGGTTCTCACAAATAAATACAGAACCTTACAATTACACCCAAGTCAACACATTCTACAGCAGATTTACCAACAAGCTGTATATTTCATGCTGTATAGCAACCTATGTGTTATGAATGAGAATCGGCTTGTGTACTGCAGCATTATATAAGAGCTGCAGTATGAGATGTGTATCATCAAATCCTCCTAAACCCTCTCCGGTTAACGTTCTATCTGTCAGAGGGACAGAATCCTCTGGACTCAAAGGTCTTTAAAGCCAGGGAGAATGTCAAGGAGGAGTGGATAGGGCAGCTCTCTTTCTCTCCCTCTCTCTCTCTCCCCTTAAACTTCTCTCCTTCTGCCCGGCTCTCTCTTTTACTCCCTTTGCCTCACTCTCTTTCAATCGCTTTATTGGCATGACGTAACTATGGACACTATATATACAAATGTATGTGGACACGCCTTCAAATGAGTGGATTGGGCTATTTCAGCCACACCCATTGCTGACGGGTGAATAAAATCGAGCACACAGCCATGGAATCTCCAGGCAGCCCCGGTGCCCTGCGAGAGCAGCCCCGGTCAACTGTAAGTGCTGCTATTGTGAAGTGGAAACGTATAGGAGCAACAATTGCTAAGCTGCGAAGTGGTAGGCCACACAAGCTCACAGAACGGGACTGCAGAGTGCTGAAGAGTGTGGCGCGTAAAAATCTTCTGTCCTTGGTTGCAACACTCACTACCGAGTTCCAAACTGCCTCTGGAAGCAACACTCACTACCGAGTTCCAAACTGCCTCTGGGAGCAACACTCACTACCGAGTTCCAAACTGCCTCTGGAAGCAACACTCACTACCGAGTTCCAAACTGCCTCTGGAAGCAACACTCACTACCGAGTTCCAAACTGCCTCTGGAAGCAACACTCACTACCGAGTTCCAAACTGCCTCTGGGAGCAACACTCACTACCGAGTTCCAAACTGCCTCTGGAAGCAACACTCACTACCGAGTTCCAAACTGCCTCTGGAAGCAACACTCACTACCGAGTTCCAAACTGCCTCTGGAAGCAACACTCACTACCGAGTTCCAAACTGCCTCTGGAAGCAACACTCACTACCGAGTTCCAAACTGCCTCTGGAAGCAACACTCACTACCGAGTTCCAAACTGCCTCTGGAAGCAACATCAGCACAAGAACTGTTTGGTCGGGAGCTTCATGAAATGGGTTTCCATGGCCGAGCAGCTGCAAACAAACTGGGGTGGTGTAAATCCCGCCACCAGTGGAAACACGTTCTCTGGAGTGATGAATCATGCTTCACCATCTGGCAGTCCGACAGATGAATCTGGGTTTGGCGGATGCAAGGAGAACGCTACCTGCCCCAATGCATAGTGACAACTGTAAAGTTTGGTTTAGGAGGAATAATGGTCTTGGGATGTTTTTTCATAGTTCGTGCTAGGACCCTTAGTTCCAGTGAGGGAAATCTTAACGCTACAGCATACAATGACATTCTAGACGATTCTGTGCATCAAACAATTTGTGGCAACAGTTTGGGGAAGGACCTTTCCTGTTTCAGCATGACAATGCCCCTGTGCACAAAGTAAGGTCCATAAAGAAATGAGTTGTCGAGATCAGTGTGCAAGAATTTGACAGGCCTGCACAGAGCTTTGACCTCAACCACATCGAACACCTTTGGGATGAATTGGAACAACGACTGCGAGCCAGGCCAACATCAGTGCCCGACCTCACTAATGCTCATTTGGCTGAATGGAAGCAAGTCCCTGCGGCAATGTTCCAATATCTAGTAGGAAACCATTCCCAGAACTCCATATTAATGCCCATGCTTTTGGAATGAGATGTTTGACGAGAAAGTGTCCACACACTTATGATCATGAAGTATATATATATATATATATATATATATATATATATACAGTATGTACCAGGCCACATTTTGGACACACCTAGTCATTCAAAATGTATAAAAAGTCAAGGAGTCTGAATACTTTCCGAAGGCAAAGTGTTCAGACCCTTGACTTTTTATACATTTTATTACATTACAGCCTTATTCTAAAATGGATTAAATATATATTTTTCCTCAGCAATTCTCCGGACTCCGACATTGCTCATCCTAATATTTCTATAATTATTCTTACATTATTTTACTTTTAGATGTGTGTATTGTTAGATATTAGCATTTCGCTACATCTGCACTAACATCTGCTAAATATGTGTATGCGACTAATACAATTGGATTTGATTTGATCTTAAACTATGACACCATGGAGCTGGATGGTGGATCTTAAACTATGCTGGTGCATGTGGTATCACATCATACCTTCATACAATACTGCCTGTTACGCATAGCCAGGGCTTCAAAATAAAAGTCTTTAAAGTTGAATTTCTGCAGGGTAATTAGATAAATGAAATACTGAAGAGTCCCAAGAGTCATTGTGACTTACAGGTTAAATAAATGTGAATATTTTAACATTCACCAAACTCAGCACCATGGAACAGCACATGCAGAGCTCACTGAATAACACCTCAGTTCTTATTTGTTTCTATTCTACTCTATTCTACTCTACTCTATTATACTGTATTCTACTCTGCTCTATTATACTGTATTATATTGTATTCTACTCTACTCTATTATACTCTACTATATTGTATTCTACTCTACTCTATTATACTCTACTATATTGTATTCTACTCTACTCTATTATACTGTATTATACTCTGCTCTATTATACTGTATTATATTGTATTCTACTCTACTCTATTATACTCTACTATATTGTATTCTACTCTACTCTATTATACTGTATTATACTGTATTCTACTCTATTATACTCTATTATACTATATTAAACTCTACTAAATTATACTATATTATACTGTATTCTACTCTACTCTATTATACTATATTCTACTCTACTCTACTCTATTATACTGTATTACGCTGTATTCTACTCTACTCTACACTACTCTTTTCAATTATATCTATTCTACTCTACTCTACTCTATTCCATTCAACTATATTTTACTCTACTCTACTCTACTCTACTCTATTCCATTTTGACTATATTCTACTCTACTCTACTCTACTCTATTCCATTTTACTATATTCTACTCTACTCTATTCTACTCTATTCTGCTTTATTATACTCTATTCTAGCGATTTCCCTAATGAAGTAGATCCACATGCAGAGCCAATGTCTTCCGGGTGGTATAGTGCAGCAATGCCATTGGCTATCCTCCTATCCTCCCTCCTCTCCTCCTCCTCACCCTACCCTCTCCTGCGTTTTCACTACAAGGCCTTGGTCTGAATGTTTAATTAACATCATGCCTTATCCAGGGTCATCCAGTCTGCTAGTGAATGTAAAACATGCCAACCAGGTAAGACCAAACCAGACTAGTTTATCCTTATCTACCTGGTAACAACACACCACACCAGACTAGTATTTCCTTATCTACCTGGTAACAACACCAGACTAGTATCTCCTTATCTACCTGGTAACAACACACCACACCAGACTAGTTTCTCCGTATCTACCTGGTAACAACACCAGACTAGTTTATCCTTATCCACCTGGTAACAACACACCACACCAGACTAGTATCTCCTTTTCTACCTGGTAACAACACACCACATCAGACTAGTTTCTCCTTATCTAACTGGTAACAACACCAGACTAGTATCTCATTTTCTACCTGGTAACAACACCAGACTAGTATCTCCTTATCTACCTGGTAACAACACCAGACTAGTATCTCCTTATCTACCTGGTAACAACACACCACACCAGACTAGTATCTCCTTATCTACCTGGTAACAACACACCACACCAGACTAGTATCTCCTTATCTACCTGGTAACAAAACCAGACTAGTATCTCCTTATTTACCTGGTAACAACACACCACACCAGACTAGTTTCTCCTTATCTACCTGGTAACAACACACCACACCAGACTAGTATCTCCTTATCTACCTGGTAACAACACCAGACTAGTATCTCCTTATCTACCTGGTAACAACACACCACACCAGACTAGTTTCTCCTTATCTACCTGGTAACAACACCAGACTAGTATCTCCTTATCTACCTGGTAACAACACACCACACCAGACTAGTATCTCCTTATCTACCTGGTAACAACACCAGACTAGTTTCTCCGTATCTACCTGGTAACAACACACCACACCAGACTAGTATATCCTTATCTACCTGGTAACAACACCAGACTAGTATCTCCTTAAATACCTGGTAACAACACCAGACTAGTATCTCCTTATCTACCTGGTAACAACACCAGACTAGTATCTCCTTATCTACCTGGTAACAACACCAGACTAGTATCTCTGTATCTACCTGGTAACAACACACCACATCAGACTAGTTTCTCCTTATCTACCTGGTAACAACACACCACACCAGACTAGTATCTCCTTATCTACCTGGTAACAACTCCAGACTAGTATCTCCTTATCTACCTGGTAACAACACCAGACTAGTATCTCCTTATCTACCTGGTAACAACACACCTAATCAGACTAGTATCTCCGTATCTACCTGGTAACAACACACCACATCAGACTAGTTTATCCGTATCTACCTGGTAACAACACACCACACCAGACTAGTATCTCCTTATCTACCTGGTAACAACACACCACACCAGACTAGTATCTCCTTATCTACCTGGTAACAACACACCACATCAGACTAGTATCTCCGTATCTACCTGGTAACAACACCAGACTAGTATCTCCTTATCTACCTGGTAACAACACACCACACCAGACTAGTATCTCCTTTTCTACCTGGTAACAACACCAGACTAGTATCTCCTTATCTACCTGGTTACATCACACAGGACACTTTTTCAGGCATACAGTACACACACACACACACACATTGAGAGGGACACACACACACACACACACACTGAGAGAGACACACCCACACACCTAATCAGACTAGTATCTCCGTATCTACCTGGTAACAACACACCACATCAGACTAGTTTATCCGTATCTACCTGGTAACAACACACCACACCAGACTAGTATATCCTTATCTACCTGGTAACAACACCAGACTAGTATCTCCTTATCTACCTGGTAACAACACACCACACCAGACTAGTATCTCCTTATCTACCTGGTAACAACACCAGACTAGTATCTCCTTATCTACCTGGTAACAACACACCACACCAGACTAGTATCTCCTTTTCTACCTGGTAACAACACCAGACTAGTATCTCCTTATCTACCTGGTAACAACACACCACACCAGACTAGTATCTCCTTATCTACCTGGTAACAACATCAGACTAGTTTCTCCGTATCTACCTGGTAACAACACACCACACCAGACTAGTATCTCCTTTTCTACCTGGTAACAACACCAGACTAGTATCTCCGTATCTACCTGGTAACAACACACCACACCAGACTAGTATCTCCTTTTCTACCTGGTAACAACACCAGACTAGTATCTCCTTATCTACCTGGTAACAACACACCACATCAGACTTTCTCCGTATCTACCTGGTAACAACACACCACACCAGACTAGTATCTCCTTATCTACCTGGTAACAACACCAGACTAGTATCTCCTTATCTACCTGGTAACAACACACCACACCAGACTAGTATATCCTTATCTACCTGGTAACAACACCAGACTAGTATCTCCTTATCTACCTGGTAACAACACACCACACCAGACTAGTATCTCCTTTTCTACCTGGTAACAACACCAGACTAGTTTATCCTTATCTACCTGGTTACATCACACAGGACACTTTTTCAGGCATACAGTACACACACACACACACACATTGAGAGGGACACACACACACACACACACACTGAGAGAGACACACCCACACACACTGAGAGGGACACACACACACACTGAGAGGGACACACCCACACACACTGAGGGACACACACACACACACTGAGAGGGACACACCCACACACACTGAGAGGGACACACACACACACGGAGAGGGACACACACACACACACACTGAGAGGGACACACACACACTGAGAGGGACACACCCACACACACTGAGAGGGACACACACACACACTGAGAGGGACACACACACACACACTGAGAGGGACACACACACACTGAGAGGGACACACACACACACTGAGAGGGACACACACACACACACACTGAGAGGGACACACACACACACACACTGAGAGGGACACACCCACACACACTGAGAGGGACACACACACTCCCTGCCTTTCAGCCTAATCGGCTCCGTCATCGCAGGAGGAAAAGGTCTCTGACCTCCTTAAAGGGAGTCCATCCCCATGGCAGGCTTTAGCACTCTCCAAGCACATAACAATAGAAAAGAGAACAAGAAGACTGCCGTGAAACTAAAGATCATTCAATCCTCCTCACATTTCCTCTCACAGACAGAGCTAAACCACAGATATAAATAACATCTATTACCCCCTACGTATATGCAAATTGGGCAGGGCTATTTGTTTCACTCATCAGTCAGTCATTCTCTCTCAGTAAAATCATAGCTAATTATCCTGACGACTGTATCACAACAACGCCACTCCGCTGTCTGACACTTATCTCTCGTTACCACTGTTTAATCTGTGGGAATGAGAGATCCAGAGTGAGGGGGAGAGAGGAGAGAGAGAGGGATTATCACAGTCTCTAGAGAAAGCTTTCTGCTGGACCGGAGAAAAAGAGAGGGAAAGAGGGATCGAGAGGAAGGGGGAGAGAGGAAAGAGAGAGGGACAGAGGTATCGAGAGGAAGGGGGAGAGAGGAAAGAGAGAGGGACAGAGGGATCGAGAGGAAGGGGGAGAGAGGAAAGAGAGAGGGATCGCCACAGACATTAAAAAACGATTCCGCTCTCTTCTGCTCAGCCGGATGGAAGGATAGAGGGATAGAAGGATAGATAGAGAGACGGGACTCACCGTGTCCACCACGTAGCGAGGCATGGCCAGGGAAGTGGTAGATGGAGGCAGGGGCAGCATTAGTAGGGTGGTGCCTGGTCCCCTGGGTGTGGTGGTGGGGGTCAGGCCCAGGGTGGGGTTGTGAGAGGGGGGCGAGGGGCAGTGGTGCTCCTTCGTCAGGGGTGGCCGACAGGACCTGGAGGTCAGCAAAAGAGGAGCCCCAGGCGGACCCCACCACCACCCAGCCCACAACCAGGACCAGGGCACTCATCCAGGGGTAAGACCCCCAGCTACAGCCCCAGCCCTGGAGCTTCCCAACAGGCCGCATCATGGTCAGCTAAACCTCCCAACACAACACCCGGTGGTCTATAGAGAATAGTGCAGGCAGAAGTAGAGATCTCTGGGTTGTGAAGACCCCATGGAAACAAAAACTAAAATAACATGAAATCACCCCAGTGAAAAATCCAAACAAAGCGTGGCTCAGTTTTCCTTCTTTGTCTCTTTTCCTTGTCTCCTTTCCTCGACTCCTTCCTCCTGGTATAAATTGATCCCCTGTAGCTCACAGCAGCTCCTAGTTATTCAGTTAGTAACTCAATCCATATTTTTAGTTATTTTTATGCCCATGCTGCGAGTGTGTGTGCAGTTAGCGAGCGCAGGAGAGTGTGTGTGTGCAGTTAGCGAGCGCAGGAGAGTGTATGTGTGTGCAGTTAGCGAGCGCGGGAGACTGTGTGTGTGTGTCGTCGTCACCTGGAGTGTATCCCCAACACCCCCTGTCACCTAGGTACTGAGAGAGCGTGATGAGACGGGAACGACCTGCACCACTGGCTACTACGCGCTGCGCTTCACTCTGCACTTCTCCTCTGCTCTAGCAAGCCACAGATACAAAGCCACAGACGTGGCAATACGAGAGAGAGAGAGAGAGAGAGAGAGAGAGAGAGAGAGAGAGAGAGAGAGAGAGAGAGAGAGGGAGAGCCCCACACACACTGTCAGCTCTCCTCTCGACTCTTACCACCCTGTGTTCACTGCTCAGCAGTGCAGACTGGCTTTCCTTCTCTGCTCTCACTGCTGTCACAATCTCTGTCAGTATTCTGAATTCTGCCTTACCTAGAGACTAAAGCCTTTTCTCTCTGTGAATCCTTTTTCTATTTTCTCATCCTTTTCTTTTCTTCCCAGGGAGAGAAGTGCAGCAGTCTGGGTTGTTAACCCTGGGAACCTCCAACTGATAGCTCTTAGTATTACTCCACAGGAGAAACAGAATGAGACGTACAGACATCGAGAGAGAGAGAGAGCTACTGAAAAAGAGAGAGAGGGAGGGTGGTAGAGAGCTACTGATAAAGAGAGAGAGGGACGGGGAATGATGCAGAGGGAGAGAGAGGACTAGAGTAAAAGGGGCTCAGGTGAAACTAAGCGAAGATGATGGGACATAGAGAGGAGGAAAAAAAAGGAGGGGAGAAATCACAAGTGGGCCAGCCTATGGAAATGTCCCCCCAGCTCAGAGCAAATCAGGGAGGCCGGGCACATACTGCAGAGGAGTGAGATGTCTTTAGTCATGGGGAGGACAGATGGAGGGAGGGAAAAAGGGATGGAGAGAGGGAGGAAGAGCGATAAAGGGAGAGGATGAGAGTGAGTAGGGGAGGAAGAAAGCAAGGATGGAATGGAGAGAGACGGGATGGAATGGAGAGAGACGGGATGGAATGGAGAGAGACGGGATGGAATGGAGAGAGACAGGATGGAATGGAGAGAGACGGGATGGAATGGAGAGAGACAGGATGGAATGGAGAGAGACGGGATGGAATGGAGAGAGACAGGATGGAATGGAGAGAGACGGGATGGAATGGAGAGAGACAGGATGGAATGGAGAGAGACAGGATGGAATGGAGAGAGACAGGATGTGAGAGAGAGAGAGAAAAAGGAAAGAGGCACAAGCGATGCCTGTGTTTTTCTATCTCTGGGAGGACATTTCCTGATGCAGGTTGGATGTTCCTAAAAGCCTATTCAAGCAAAGCTATAACTTCAGGCATTATACACACTTCTAAAGATATGGTGAATTTGAAAGAGTGAGCGAGAGAAAGAGAGAGAGCGAGAGAGTGCAAGAGAGAGAGAGAGATAGAGAGAGACAGAGCTCCTCTTGTCTCAAATACAAATGACAAGAACAAAAGCCTCTACTCCCCTTTCTGTCAATCAAAGTGTTTCTGAAGGGAGAGAAGCAAAATGGGTTTTGAAGAAAAAGCTAAAAGCTTCTATCATAGATGCACACAGTAACCGAGTGCCATTTAATATTAAACCAAAACAACTTCATGAACAACAAACAGTTTTCAAGTTCTACTCTATAGTGGTTTTAAATGAAGCACTGGAGGGAGATAATACATTGATGTGACAACCATTTATTTGATTTATTTAACTAAGGCAAGTCAGTTAAAAGAACAAATTCTTATTTACAATGACGGCCTACCCTGGCCAAACCCTAACCCGGATGACGCTGGGCCAATTGTGTGCCGCCCTATGGGACTCCCAATCACCGCAGGTTGTAACACAGCCTGGAATAGAACCAGGGCCTGTAGTGATACCTCTAGCGCTTAGACCACTGAGCCACTCGGGAGCCCCTTTTTGAATACACCCCTGTTAGTGAGCATTTCTCCTTTGCCCAGATAATCCATCCACCTGACAGGTGTGATATATCAAGAAGCTGATTAAACAGCACGATCATTACACAGGTGCACCTTATGATGGGTGTTGTCTATGGGTGTTGTGGGTGTTGTCTTTGGGTGTTGTGTGTGTTACAACACCCACAAACACCACCCACAACACCCATAGACAACACCCACAACATACATAACACCAATACACAACACCCAACACCCATAACACTCATAGACAACACCAATAACACCCATAGACAACACCCAACACCCATAGACAACACCCAACACCCATAAACAACACACAACACCCGTAGACAACACCCAACTCCCATAGACAACACCCAACACCCATTAACAACACCCAACACCAATAGACAACACCCAACACCCGTAGACAACACTCAACACCCATAGACAATACCCAACACCCTTAGACAACACACCAAAAATAGACACACCCTTGTCCTGCACACATGCAGACACACACAATTAAAAACACAGTTTGCTGATTGTATAATCACCTCTCAGTTAACAGCTTAATTCTGCACAACATCTTTAATGAGTGACTTCCTACAGACATTAAATGTGTCATGACATCTCCTTGGTGAGGGTCAAATGTGCCACATTTTTTATTTATTTTATTTCACCTTTATTTAACCAGGTAGGCTAGTTGAGAACAAGTTCTCATTTACAATTGCGACCTGGCCAAGATAAAGCAAAGCAGTTCGACACATACAACGACACAGAGTTACACATGGAGTAAAACAAACATACAGTCAATAATACAGTATAAACAAGTCTATATACAATTTGAGCAAATGAGGTGAGATAAGGGAGGTAAAGGCAAAAAAAAGGCCATGGTGGCAAAGTAAATACAATATAGCAAGTAAATCACTGGAATGGTAGATTTGCAGTGGAAGAATGTGCAAAGTAGAAATAGAAATAATGGGGTGCAAAGGAGCAAAATAAATAAATAAATACAGTAGGGAAAGAGGCAGTTGTTTGGGCTAAATTATAGGTGGGCTATGTACAGGTGCAGTAATCTGTGAGCTGCTCTGACAGCTGGTGCTTAAAGCTAGTGAGGGAGATAAGTGTTTCCAGTTTCAGAGATTGTTGCAGTTCGTTCCAGTCATTGGCAGAAGAAAACTGGAAGGAGAGGCAACCAAAGGAGGAATTGGTTTTGGGGGTGATCAGAGAGATATTCCTGCTGGAGCTCGTGCTACAGGTGGGTGCTGCTATGGTGACCAGCGAGCTGAGATAAGGGGGGACTTTACCTAGCAGGGTCTTGTAGATGACCTGGAGCCAGTGGGTTTGGCAACAAGTATGAAGCGAGGGCCAGCCAACGAGAGCGTACAGGTCGCAATGGTGGGTAGTATATGGGGCTTTGGTGACAAAACGGATGGCACTGTGATAGACTGCATCCAATTTATTGAGTAGGGTATTGGAGGCTATTTTGTAAATGACATCGCCGAAGTCGAGGATCAGTAGGATGGTCAGTTTTACGAGGGTATGTTTAGCAGCATGAGTGAAGGATGCTTTGTTGCGAAATAGGAAGCCAATTCTAGATTTAACTTTGGATTGGAGATGTTTGATGTGAGTCTGGAAGGAGAGTTTACAGTCTAACCAGACACCTAGGTATTTGTAGTTGTCCAGAGTAGTGATGCTGGATGGGCAGGCACGTGTAGACAGCGATCGGTTGAAAAGCATGTATTTAGCTTAACTTGTATTTACTCTAAGAGCAGTTGGAGGCCACGGAAGGAGAGTTGTATGGCATTGAAGCTCGTCTGGAGGGTTTTTAACACAGTTTCCAAAGAAATCAGCTCGCACATGGCTGACAGATAGCCAGATCCCCCTCTCTCCCACCAGAGGAGGGAGTTGGGCAGGTTTTATGACTTAAAAGCCAGTCATAAACTTTCTCTCTCTAACCCTGCAGTATTGAGAAGTTTAAAATGTTTATGTTACCGAGAGACTCTTGCCACAAAAAACTTCAACATCAAACAATGGACACTGGGACAATATACTTCAACATCCGAACGTTGGGATGGATGGAATATGGAAAATTAATGTCTATTTAGTGATGTCATTAAAATGATCAGAAATACGTTATAATGGAAACATTGTAATGTTAAACCTCTTGAGTGTAGGGGGCAGTATTTTGATGTTTGGATGAAAAACGTACCCAAATGAAACTGCCTATTTCTCATGCCCAGAATCTAGAATATGCATATAATTGTCAGATTAGGATAAAAAAACACTCTAAAGTTTCCAAAACTGTCAAAAATATTGTCTGTGAGTATAACAGAACTGATATTGCAGGCGAAAACCTGAGGAAAACCCAACCAGGAAGTGCTGTTTTTCCTGAAACCTCTGTGTTCCATTGCCCACCTTCCCTCCATTTAAAGATATATGAAACAGATTCCTTTCTCCATGGCTTCCACATGGTGTGAACAGTCTTTAGACATAGTTTCAGGCTTTTATTCTGAAAAATTAGCGAGAAGGATTGTGTCAGTGGATGTCTGGGTGCCAGCAGAGTTTTGCATGCACAACAGCTTGGAGCAGACATTTTCTCTCGCTCTCGTATTGAAAAAGATACGGTCCGGTTGAAATATTATTGATTATTTATTGTAAAAACAACCTGAGGATTGGTTATAAAAAACGTTTGACATGTTTCTACAAACTTTACGGATACTATTTGGAATTTTCGTCTGCCCCGTCGTGACCGCTCGAGCCTGTAGATTTCTGAACAGAACGTGCCAACCAAATGGAGGTATTTTGGATATAAAAATAATCCCTATGGAACAAAAGGAACATTTATTGTGTAACTGGGAGTCTCGTGCAAACATCCGAAGATCATCAAAGGTAAGCGATTCATTTTATTGCTTTTCTGACTTTTGTGACCTACTTGGCTGCTAGCTGTTTGTAATGTTGTGTCTGCTGAGAGATGTCCTAACATAAACGCTTGGATAGCTTTTACTGTAAAGCTTTTTTGAAATCTGACACGCCAGGTGGATTAACAACAAGCTAAACTGTGTTTTCCTATATTGTTGTGATTTCATGAAAATTAAATATTTTTAGTAATTTAATTTGAATTTGGCGCTCTGCAATTCAGCAGATATTGACGAAAATGATCCCGCTAACGGGATGGGTGCCCCAAGAAGTTAAGAGCTTTCATACTGCATATATCGGATTTACAGCTAAATGTTGTATGATTAAATTTGAAACTATTTTTTTAAAGATAGAAATGTGATATTAGCCTTTTAAATGAGAATTGTGTTTTGTGCAAACTTGTGCCCAGTCAGTAGCCACGCCCAAGTGAGCTCAGAGTTTGTGTCAACATGACAGAACAACCTCCAAGGCCAGAGTGCTAGCGAATTTACATTAGACCAAAACATGCCAAGTTGCTGCCGGCATTTAAAGTGGTCCTAGATGTACCCTGAATAATCAACCATCGAGACCAGAGAACATGAGGCCGTGGCCCACACATTTAAATGGTTAGAAACTTTGTGAAACCAGCCCAAAGCATGCACCGTCTGCAGCTGTGCATGTAAAGTAGTCTAGGACATTTGACCAAAGACGAGAGGGAAGAACAGATCCCTCTGAACACCGGGTGGTGCATCTCTATTCTAACAAACACTCCAGAAAGAAGGAATCCTACAAATAAGGACATTGTGACTTCTGGTGGACAACCAGTGACTTCCATCGAACCACTTCCCATAGAACCATCGAGTTCAACAGGGAGACGACAAAGACATCTATGAATAAATATATACATTGCATTTCTTTTCCGAATGAGCGGTCGTTCATGTGCAAAGTATTCCTATTCCCGTGAGCGTAGCTTCCAAAAGTATGTACGATAAGTTGACTCTCTTTGTCTAACCCCGCTCCGTACATACCTGGCAGAGTAGCCTAGTGGTTAGACAGTTGGACTTGTAACTGCAAAGGTTGCAACATCAAATCCCAGAGCAGACAGGTAAAAATAAGAATTTGTTCTTAGCTGACTTGCCTAGTTAAATAAAAAGTATCCAAATGGTCAAGCTTTTTTTTAGTCCACTAGGGACCTGTTTTCGTTGTATTATGTATGCTATCAATAACCTATGAAGCGTATGTTTACGTATTCTGTGTGATGATTAATTAGTTAGTAAATAAACAATTTGTGGATCGCTGATATATCACACTTAGGTTAGGGTTCGTGCAGATATCCAAGGATTATTCTAACGTTCAGAATGAGACAGATGAGGTAATAATTAATAATTGACTGTTTTGATGAGGTAATAATTGACTGTTTTTGATGAGGTAATTATAATTAATAATTGACTGTTATTGATGTAAGAGGTATTTAGATAGTATTTAGAGTTTAATTCTGGAGATAGTAACTAGGTAAACAACTGTCCCCGTGGTTCCCCAAATTCCTAATGAGTTAATTGTTACATGATTAATTTAATCAAGTAATAATTAAACATAATAAGTAATTATTCGATAAATAGCAGTCATCACATTAATGATAGTCCCGTCAGGACGAATTATATATGTTATAAGCAATATTCCATAAACCTTCATTGAGATGACTAAATGATGTGGAACTGGAGGTGAGATAAGAAACACCTCATAATATATGTATTTCCTGTCAAATGAACAGATTGGTGTTGCAGACAGTCCAGGTATCAGTGTGAAGGAGCTCTCTCTCTCTCTCTCTCTCTCTCTCCCTCTCTCTCTGTCTCTCTTTCTCTCTCTTTCTCTCTCTCTTCCAGAAATCAAATCTGAAAATCACATCAGGGTGCCAAGACTGACTTTCAACTGGGAATCCGACATTTTGGATACTGTTCTGCACGCGCGCACTCACACACAAACACACACTCACACACAGATACACACTCACACACACACACACGTGCAACTGCTACAGGCTTAGTTTCTACAGCTGTCACTGCATAAGCCAGTGATCGGCACGGTGAAACGATTAATCGAAAATCCTAACTGATGTTAGTATTCGATTACTTGCGAGAGAGAGACAGATAGAGAGAGGGAAATAGAGAGAGAGAGAATTAATTAATCTGAATTAATTGATCCATGTGACATTGCTACATACACGTATACAGCCTAACATGTGACATTCTTAATTTAATAAAAATTACACTTTGTGTACACCATGCAAAAGACAGAGTAGCTTGATGTTATTGTGGGCAATCACACCGGCATTACAGTCAAAGGCTCCACAGTCTAGTCCTAAATAATTCAAAAACTTAAAGCATTGTAATTCGGGACAAATCATTCACTAAACCCTAAACCTCAACTTAATCTTGTAATAAATAATGTGGAAACTGATTAAGTTGAGCTGACTAAACTGCTTGGAGTAAACCTGGATTGTAAATGGTCATGGTCAAAACATATTGACACAACAGTAGCTAAGATGGAGAGAAGTCTGTCCATAATAAAGCACTGCTCTGCCTTCTTGACAGCATGATCAACCAGGCAGGTCCTACAGGCCCTGGTTTTGTCGCACCTGGACTACTGTTCAGTGGTGTGGTCAAGTGCACAACAAATGACAGTTGGCTCAGAACAGGGCAGCTGGACCTTGGATGTACACAGAGAGCTAATATTAATAATATGCATGTCAATCTCTCCTGGCGCAAAGTGGAGGAAAGTTTGACTTCAACACTACTTGTATTTATGACAGGTATTGACATGTTGAATGCACCGAGCTGTCTGTTTGAACTACTGGCACACAGCTCAGACACCAATGCATACCCCACAAGACATGCCAAGAGGTCTCTTCACAGTCCCCAAATTCAGAACAGACTCTGGGTGGCACACTGTACTACATAGAGGCATGACTTCATAAAACTCTATTCCACATTAAGTAAATGACGCAAGCAGTAGAATTACCTTATTTTGGCTGGGGGCAGTATTGAGTAGCTTGGATGAATAAGGTGCCCAGAGTAAACTACCTGCTACTCAGGCCCAGTTGCGAATATATGCATATTATTAGTAGATTTGGATAGAAAACACTCTGAAGTTTCTAAAACTGTTTGAATTATGTCTTTGAGTATAACATAACTCATATGGCAGGCAAAAACCTGAGAAGAAATCCAAACAGGAAGTGGGAAATCTGAGGTTTGTAGCTTTTCAACTCAATGCCTATCGAATATACAGTGTCTATGGGGTCATATTGTACTTCCTAAGGCTTCCACTAGATGTCAACAGTCTTTAGAACGTTGTTTGATGCTTCTACTGTGAAGTAGGGGGGAATGGGAGCTGAATGAGTCAGAGGTCTGCCAGAGTGGCAAGAGCAGGTCACGCGCGTTCACGTGAGAATTAGCTTGCATTCCATTGCATTTCTACAGACAACGGAATTCTCCAGTTGGAACATGATTCTATACTTCGTTTGACATGTTTCTACGGACTGTAATGGAACTTTTTGACTTTTCGTCTGGACCTAGTGATCGCGCCTCATGAATTTGGATTACTGGGCTAAATGTGCGAACAAAAGGAGGTATTTGGACATAAATTATGGACTTTATCGAACAAATCAAACATTTATTGTGGAACTGGGATTCCTGGGAGTGCATTCTGATGAAGATCATCAAAGGTAAGTGAATATTTATAATGCTATTTCTGACTTTGTTGACTCCACAACATGCTCTGTATGGCTCGTTTTGTTGTCTGAGCGCTGTACACAGATTATTGCATGGTGTGCTTTTTTGGTAAAGCTTTTTTTAAATTTGACACAGCGGTTGCATTAAGGAGAGGTTCATCTAAAGTTCCATGCATAACAGTTGTATATTTTATCTATTTTTATTTCTGTAAAGTGATGTGGCTCTCTGCAAAATTACCAGATGTTTTTTGAAGCAAAACATTACTGAACGTAACGCACCAATGTAAACTGAGATTTTTGGTTATAAATATTAACTTTATCGAACAAAACATACATGTATTGTGTAACATGAAGTCCTATGAGTGTTTACTGCCATAAGAAGGTTTACTATTAGATAAAACAAACAGATATAAATACACCTAATGGAACAGTGGGGTCTGTGAAGCAACACAAACATAGGCACAGACACATGCATAAACACACACACACACAAGATAACATACGCACTATACACACGCGTACTCATGTACTTTGTACTGTAGATATGTGGTAGAGGTGGAGTAGGGGCCTGAGGGCACACAGTGTGTTGTGAAATCTGTGAATGTATTGTGTTTTTAAATGGCATAAACTGACTTAATTTGCTGGCCACGAGGAAGAGTAGCTAATGTGGACCTTTAATGAATACAAATACAGCCTAGCAGGTAATGTGGGATATTTCAATGCAAAATGGAATTCAAATTATGAAAGGAAGTTACCTTAATAAGAAGGAGTAGACAAGAATGAGCAACCAACAGGCTGTTGTTGAATCTGAATGGAGTTGCTGTTGTAGACAAAGACGGAGAGCGAGGCTAAAAATCCTCAATGAGCCTAGTTGGCTAGTTGGCTAACTTTGCTGGCTGGCATAGCTAGCTTCTTTACATCAATTTGATGAAGTCAAGACAGGCACCACCAGATGGTATGATAGATACTGTAACCGAGCGACATCTCACTCGCTTCTGTTTTCTGGTACATATACAGTCAATTAACTAAGTAAAATAGACCGAACTGCTAATGCTTTAGTCCTATGGGACAGCCACCCCTTTAAGCAGACCAGAACTGTGAGAAACACTTTTTGATAATCGGCCCGAGTGGGACATCTTCATTTATCCACCATCTTTGGATATCCTATGGCAGAAAAAAAGTTAGTCAAACTAGTTTGAGTTTGGCTACTTTCTCTCCCTCCCTCCCTTCCGTCTCACAAAATTGACCCCTGCCCTTCCCCCTCCCTGTTGCAACAAGTGCTATTTAGAAAAAGTTTCACAAAAACACATGTACTGTACTTCAACTATCCGAATATACCAGAACATTCCTTGATATTATTTGAATAGTGAATTTTTTTTCAGATGCCCATCCCTAGTCTATGCATCCTCCTAATAGTGCAACGAATCACCAGATCTTCAGAACTCAATCTCGTATTCCCTGAGCTCTGACTTATAAGCATCTTATTTTAGACAGGCCTCGTGGTGACTTATCCAATAAGCATCTTACTTTAGACAGGCCTCGTGGTGACTTATCCAATCAGCATCTTACTTTAGACAGGCCTCGTGGTGACTTATCCAATAAGGATCTTACTTTAGACAGGTCTCGTTGGTGACTTATCCAATAAGCATCTTACTTTAGACAGGCCTCGTGTTGACTTATCCAATAAGCATCTTACTTTAGACAGGCCTCGTGGTGACTTATCCAATAAGCATCATACTTTAGACAGGCCTCGTGGTGACTTATCCAATAAACATCTTACTTTAGACAGGCCTCGTGGTGACTTATCCAATGAGCATCTTACTTTAGACAGGCCTCGTGGTGACTTATCCAATTAGCATCTTACTTTAGACAGGCCTCGTGGTGACTTATCCAATAAGCATCTTATTTTAGACAGGCCTCATGGTGACTTATCCAATAAGCATCTTACTTTAGACAGGCCTCGTGGTGACTTATCCAATAAGCATCTTACTTTAGACAGGCCTCGTGGTGACTTATCCAATAAGCATCTTACTTTAGACAGGCCTCGTGGTGACTTATCCAATAAGCATCTTATTTTAGACAGGCCTCGTGGTGACTTATCCAATAAGCATCTTACTTTAGACAGGCCTCGTGGTGACTTATCCAATAAGCATTTTACTTTAGACAGGCCTTGTGGTGAGCTGGTAATTAACACTCTTCAGAATCAGTTAATTAGAGTTTTGATTTCACTGAGGTGAGACAGCTGAAGTACCTCTAACTCTGTGGGTGTGTGTGTGTGTGTGTGTGTGTGTGTGTGTGTGTGTGTGTGTGTGTGTGTGTGTGTGTGTGTGTGTGTGTGTGGTGTGTGTGTGTGTGTGTGTGTGTGTGTGATTGTGTGTGTCTGTAGTACTGTACAATATGTGGAAGGGGGTGCAGAGGGACTTTCTGTCTGTGTGGCAGGAAGGTTATTGCCTGGAGTGTGCAGTCAGTGAGTGAATGATGATTGAAAGCTATGTTATTTTATTCATAAGAACTATTTCTACGAAGGGAGTCACATCCCGTCCAATGTAAATTGAGTAAATGGTGATTGAAAGCTGGATGCTTTTATGTAGTTACATTTTAATGTAACTTCATGTGATCTAAAATGTAATCTACGTAATCCCTAAATGTAATTACTTATCACGAGAGGGCCATAAACAATACCTATTAATGCTGCATACTTCAAGAAAGGTTGAAATCTCACCTTTCTGGTAAAAATAGTTATGAATTTCCTATTCAACAAAACTGTGTGAATAAGGCTTGGCATTACTTAGATGCTTTCTAAATATAGTATAATCAAATTATAAAATGAATAACTAAAAGATTTCACCTTCCATATAACTGTCAAATTCGTATTAGTATGTTTAGTGTTCTAGAAAATGTGCATATTTTCTAAAGGTTTCTCGATCAAAACATCTGCCCCCACTGCTGTGAGTCACACAGAGCTCTAGCTTAGCTTCCTGAACTCGTTAGGAACTCAAGTTCCATCACATATTCATCTTGTCTGTCTATGACAAACCAAAAGTGTTTTTTTGTTTAAAATACATTTAAAAATATATATTTTAGATGAAATCATTATCTGAATGTGATGTAGTGATGAAACCACTCTCCTGCTGTGTTATGATGTACAGGCATATGCTTTGTCAGTGGATGTGATAATGGGTCAGGGTTCAGCCAAGAGTTGATGGACAGTCAGAAGAGCGAATTAAATGATAGGTGGGACATCCCAGCTTCAACTGGTTTCATATTTCACATCCTATGTCACACAGGCTCAAAAAAAAGATATGCCGTCCACAGAACCACGCAGGTCCCGTAAACAGGGGACGTTACATCTAAGAGGTTAGGAGAGACCTATTCTATGAGTGGTGATTGAAATTCACCTTTAATAGGGGATATATTTCTACTGCCACAATTGTTTCTGATAGTGAACAGAGTGACATTAACATCAACATTGAGATGTTAAACATATTACACTATTGCTTCTGATAGTGAACAGAGTGACATTAACATCAACATTGAGATGTTAAACATATTACACTATTGTTTCTGATAGTGAACAGAGTGACATTAACATCAACATTGAGATGTTAAACATATTACACTATTGTTTCTGATAGTGAACAGAGTGACATTAACATCAACATTGAGATGTTAAACATATTACACTATTGTTTCTGATAGTGAACAGAGTGACATTAACATCAACATTGAGATGTTAAACATATTACACTATTGTTTCTGATAGTGAACAGAGTTGAATTGGAATACATACGAGGAGGAGAGGAAAGTTCCCTCCTTTTCCACAGGGCCATTGTGAGAAAAACAACAGTGTGATATTTCAATTTCGAAACATCCGCATACAAACGGAACAAAATGTATCCTTGTTTAAAGTGGCTGCTTTTAAAAGAGATATTTAGCAGAAGGGAGATAAAGAAGTAGAATAACATTCTGGGGCATCTGGAGTAGGAGAACTAAGACACAGGAGAGGAATGAGAGATGTTCGTATCCCACAATATCTACAGCAATACAGTAAACATCATTTAAATCCTTCTTCTTTAACGTCAGCTTCAAGGCTCCATAGCCAGAGGTGTGTGTGTGTGTGTGTGTGTGTGTGTGTGTGTGTATGTGTGTGTGTGTGTGTGTATCCACCACCCATACTGGTGTTTATTCAATAGTGTTGTTGTTTTATCAACCTACCTTCACACTTTACCAGTGCTACTGTTAATCCTCAGCTCCTGGGCTCTGAGCCATTCAACATTTCACTTCCAACACAGCCATCACACTCTGTAATGTCACACAGACACAGACTGAGACACAGCCACAGACTGGGGAACAGACTGTCACACTATCCTCCCTCACCTAGAGAAGTCATGAAACCACTAGAGTCCTGACTTACAACTTGGTAGATCAGTTAGCCATACATAACATCACACATCTCCAAAGGGATGGAACTAAATATTGTGTAGCAATGGTGGTTAAGTGAACTACACTCTTGTGTTGACTAAAGCTTGACCGAGAATTGATGAATCATGCTCGTTTCCAATGCTATTGATGGTTTGCTACCCGGCTCTTCAAACATAAAAATGTAACATGATTTCCACAAACACTTTTAATCTGCCGGCACTAACACGTAAAACTTTCTGTTTTCAAACTGACACAGGAAACAAGGCCATCCGTTTGAAAGATATAATCAACCATATAATGAAAAGAAACCAAGAACCTGGAGCCAATAAATGCATGGCCCTATCAGCAAGCTGAGCCGATAAACGCATGGCCCTATCAGCAAGCTGAGCCGATAAACGCATAGTCCTATCAGCAAGCTGAGCCGATAAATGCAGGGTCTCATCAGCAAGCTGAGCCGATAAACGCATGGTCCTATCAGCAAGCTGAGCCGATAAACGCATGGCCCTATTAGCAAGCTGAGCCGATAAACGCATGGCCCTATCAGCAAGCTGATAGGAACGACACACTTCCGGCGCCGACAGAGATGGCCGCCTCGCTTCGCGTTCCTAGGAAACTATGCAGTTTTTTGTTTTTTTACGTGTTATTTCTTACATTAGTACCCCAGGTCATCTTAGGTTTCATTACATACAGTCGAGAAGAACTACTGAATATAAGATCAGCATCAACTCACCATCAGTACGACCAAGAATATGTTTTTCGCGACACGGATCCTGTGTTCTGCCTTACGAACAGGACAACGGAGTGGATCCTATGCAGCGACCCAAAAAAACGACTCCGAAAGAGAGGGAAACGAGGCGGTCTTCTGGTCAGACTCCGGAGACGGGCACAGCGCACACCACTCCCTAGCATTCTTCTTGCCAATGTCCAGTCTCTTGACAACAAGGTTGATGAAATCCGAGCAAGGGTAGCATTCCAGAGGGACATCAGAGACTGTAACGTTCTTTGCTTCACGGAAACGTGGCTTACTGGAGAGACGCAATCCGAAGCGGTGCAGCCAACAGGTTTCTCCACGCATCGCGCAGACAGGAAAAAACATCTTTCTGGTAAAAAGAGGGGCGGGGGCGTATGCCTTATGACTAACGTGACATGGTGCGATGAAAGAAACATACAGGAACTCAAATCCTTCTGTTCACCTGATTTAGAATTCCTCACAATCAAATGTAGACCGCATTATCTACCAAGAGAATTCTCTTCGATTATAATCACAGCCGTATATATCCCCCCCCAAGCAGACACATCGATGGCTCTGAACGAACTTTATTTAACTCTCTGCAAACTGGAAACAATTTATCCGGAGGCTGCATTCATTGTAGCTGGGGATTTTAACAAGGCTAATCTGAAAACAAGACTCCCCAAATTTTATCAGCATATCGATTGCGCAACCAGGGGAGGAAAGACCTTGGACCATTGTTACTCTAACTTCCGCGACGCATATAAGGCCCTGCCCCGCCCCCCTTTCGGAAAAGCTGACCACGACTCCATTTTGTTGATCCCTGCCTACAGACAGAAACTAAAACAAGAGGCTCCCACGCTGAGGTCTGTCCAACGCTGGTCCGACCAAGCTGACTCCACACTCCAAGACTGCTTCCATCACGTGGACTGGGAGATGTTTCGTATTGCGTCAGATAACAACATTGACGAATACGCTGATTCGGTGTGCGAGTTCATTAGAACGTGCGTTGAAGATGTCGTTCCCATAGCAACGATTAAAACATTCCCTAACCAGAAACCGTGGATTGATGGCAGCATTCGTGTGAAACTGAAAGCGCGAACCACTGCTTTTAATCAGGGCAAGGTGTCTGGTAACATGACCGAATACAAACAGTGCAGCTATTCCCTCCGCAAGGCTATCAAACAAGCTAAGCGCCAGTACAGAGACAAAGTAGAATCTCAATTCAACGGCTCAGACACAAGAGGCATGTGGCAGGGTCTACAGTCAATCACGGACTACAGGAAGAAACCCAGCCCAGTCACGGACCAGGATGTCTTGCTCCCAGGCAGACTAAATAACTTTTTTGCCCGCTTTGAGGACAATACAGTGCCACTGACACGGCCTGCAACGAAAACATGCGGTCTCTCCTTCACTGCAGCCGAGGTGAGTAAGACATTTAAACGTGTTAACCCTCGCAAGGCTGCAGGCCCAGATGGCATCCCCAGCCGCGCCCTCAGAGCATGCGCAGACCAGCTGGCCGGTGTGTTCACGGACATATTCAATCAATCCCTATACCAGTCTGCTGTTCCCACATGCTTCAAGAGGGCCACCATTGTTCCTGTTCCCAAGAAAGCTAAGGTAACTGAGCTAAATGACTACCGCCCCGTAGCACTCACATCCGTCATCATGAAGTGCTTTGAGAGACTAGTCAAGGACCATATCACCTCCACCCTACCTGACACCCTAGACCCACTCCAATTTGCTTACCGCCCAAATAGGTCCACAGACGATGCAATCTCAACCACACTGCACACTGCCCTAACCCATCTGGACAAGAGGAATACCTATGTGAGAATGCTGTTCATCGACTACAGCTCGGCATTCAACACCATAGTACCCTCCAAGCTCGTCATCAAGCTCGAGACCCTGGGTCTCGACCCCGCCCTGTGCAACTGGGTACTGGACTTCCTGACGGGCCGCCCCCAGGTGGTGAGGGTAGGCAACAACATCTCCTCCCCGCTGATCCTCAACACTGGGGCCCCACAAGGTTGCGTTCTGAGCCCTCTCCTGTACTCCCTGTTCACCCACGACTGCGTGGCCACGCACGCCTCCAACTCAATCATCAAGTTTGCGGACGACACAACAGTGGTAGGCTTGATTACCAACAACGATGAGACGGCCTACAGGGAGGAGGTGAGGGCCCTCGGAGTGTGGTGTCAGGAAAACAACCTCACACTCAACGTCAACAAAACTAAGGAGATGATTGTGGACTTCAGGAAACAGCAGAGGGAACACCCCCCTATCCACATCGATGGAACAGTAGTGGAGAGGGTAGCAAGTTTTAAGTTCCTCGGCATACACATCACAGACAAACTGAATTGGTCCACTCACACAGACAGCATCGTGAAGAAGGCGCAGCAGCGCCTCTTCAACCTCAGGAGGCTGAAGAAATTCGGCTTGTCACCAAAAGCACTCACAAACTTCTACAGATGCACAATCGAGAGCATCCTGGCGGGCTGTATCACCGCCTGGTATGGCAACTGCACCGCCCTCAACCGTAAGGCTCTCCAGAGGGTAGTGAGGTCTGCACAACGCATCACCGGGGGCAAACTACCTGCCCTCCAGGACACCTACACCACCCGATGTCACAGGAAGGCCATAAAGATCATCAAGGACATCAACCACCCGAGCCACTGCCTGTTCACCCCGCTATCATCCAGAAGGCGAGGTCAGTACAGGTGCATCAAAGCTGGGACCGAGAGACTGAAAAACAGCTTCTATCTCAAGGCCATCAGACTGTTAAACAGCCACCACTAACACTGAGTGGCTGCTGCCAACACACTGACACTGACTCAACTCCAGCCACTTTAATAATGGGAATTGATGGGAAATGATGTAAATATATCACTAGCCACTTTAAACAATGCTACCTTATATAAATGTTACTTACCCTACATTATTCATCTCATACGCATACGTATATACTGTACTCTATATCATCGACGGTATCCTTATGTAATACATGTATCACTAGCCACTTTATACTATACTATGCCACTTTGTTTACATACTCATCTCATTTGTACATACTGTACCCGATACCATCTACTGTATCTTGCCTATGCTGCTCTGTACCATCACTCATTCATATATCCTTATGTACATATTCTTTATCCCCTTACACTGTGTACAAGACAGTAGTTTTGGAATTGTTAGTTAGATTACTTGTTATTACTGCATTGTCGGAACTAGAAGCACAAGCATTTCGCTACACTCGCATTAACATCTGCTAACCATGTGTATGTGACAAATAAAATTTGATTTGATTTGAAGCTGAGCCGATAAACGCATGGTCCTATCAGCAAGCTGAGCCGATAAACGCATGGTCCTATCAGCAAGCTGAGCCGATAAGCGCAGGGTCTCATCAGCAAGCTGAGCCGATAAACGCATGGTCCTATCAGCAAGCTGAGCCGATAAACGCATGGCCCTATTAGCAAGCTGAGCCGATAAACGCATGGTCCTATCAGCAAGCTGAGCCGATAAACGCATGGTCCTATCAGCAAGCTGAGCCGATAAACGCATGGCCCTATTAGCAAGCTGAGCCGATAAACGCATGGTCCTATCAGCAAGCTGAGCCGATAAACGCATGGTCCTATCAGCAAGCTGAGCCGATAAGCGCAGGGTCTCATCAGCAAGCTGAGCCGATAAACGCATGGTCCTATCAGCAAGCTGAGCCGATAAACGCAGGGTCTCATCAGCAAGCTGAGCCGATAAACGCATGGTCCTATCAGCAAGCTGAGCCGATAAACGCATGGTCCTATCAGCAAGCTGAGCCGATAAACGCATGGTCCTATCAGCAAGCTGAGCCGATAAACGCAGGGTCTCATCAGCAAGCTGAGCCGATAAACGCATGGTCCTATCAGCAAGCTGAGCCGATAAACGCAGGGTCTCATCAGCAAGCTGAGCCGATAAACGCATGGTCCTATCAGCAAGCTGAGCCGATAAACGCATGGTCCTATTAGCAAGCTGAGCCGATAAACGCATGGTCCTATTAGCAAGCTGAGCCGATAAACACATGGCCCTATTAGCAAGCTGAGCCGATAAACGCATGGTCTTATCAGCAAGCTGAGACGATAAACGCATGGTCCTATCAGCAAGCTGAGCCGATAAACGCAGGGTCTCATCAGCAAGCTGAGCCGATAAACGCATGGTCCTATCAGCAAGCTGAGCCGATAAACGCAGGGTCTCATCAGCAAGCTGAGCCGATAAACGCATGGTCCTATCAGCAAGCTGAGCCGATAAACGCATGGTCCTATTAGCAAGCTGAGCCGATAAACGCATGGTCCTATTAGCAAGCTGAGCCGATAAACACATGGCCCTATTAGCAAGCTGAGCCGATAAACGCATGTTCCTATCAGCAAGCTGAGCCGATAAACGCATGGTCCTATTAGCAAGCTGAGCAGATAAACGCAGGGCCCCATCAGCAAGCTGAGCCGATAAATGCATGGTCTCATCAGCAGGCTGAGCCGATAAACGCAGGGTCTCATCAGCAAGCTGAGCCGATAAACGCAGGGTCTCATCTGCAAGCTGAGCCGATAAACGCATGGCCCTATCAGCAAGCTGAGCCGATAAACGCAGGGCCCCATCAGCAAACCTATTAGCAAGCTGAGCCATGCTCACATTAAACACAGAGCGAAGTGTTGCAGAGCACTACAGAACTACATACGGACAAACCAGACTGTATGAATGAGGCCTTACACCCTCCACTATTGTCACGCCCTGACCGTAGATTGCTTTGTAGGTTTCTATTTTTAGTTTGGTCAGGGTGTGATGTGGGTGGGTATTCTATGTTGTAGGTCTAGGTTTTCTTTTTCAATGTGTTTGGCCTGGTATGGTTCCCAATCAGAGGTAGCTGTCTATCGTTGTCTCTGATTGAGAGCCATACTTAGGTAGCCTGTTTTCCCATTTTGAGTTGTGGGTGATTATTTTCTGGTTAGTGTTTTGTGTGAGTACCTGACAGAACTGTTGCGTTTTGTTCTACTTTTGTTCTTGGACAGAAAACACTGGGCTAGCTGAGACTAGTCACAGTCACACTGAGAAAACTGAACTGCACTGCTGCAAGGTACAGAAGTTTGGAGCAACGAGGGGCAACACCAGACCTCTAATTTTACACTGGAGTCCAGCGGTGAGCTTGCAGGCCTATTCGACCATCCCGTCTCACTTCTGATGTCTTATTGTGGCTGGGAAAAATGATGTTCCTGGGGAACCTAGTCCAACTCCCAAACCTGGTATTACTCACTCTGAACAGTACCTGTGAGCTGCATAGCTTTCCGAACCATGGCAGGAGCCTGCCTGCCATCAGAGGGCAGGTGTAGGCACTAAGCACAAAGGGAGAACTCTCTCTAGCTGACTTGCCTGGAGATATTACTTTGAAAAGTGGCGGGTGTGAATTGATTCATCCATCCTTTGCTTTGCAATCCACACATGGGCATAGGGAATAAATTGCCTCCGGAGTTGGCATATCTCCAAATCTATACAGGCAAAGTACTGCACATGGCCCTGAGTGTTACCTTTGAAAACAAGAGGCCTCCAAAGGCCAAGTACCTGTTCTACATGCTGCTGTAATTATTATGCCCCTGTGAATAAACATTGGTGTTCTACGTTTTAGGGTTTTCAAATGCATGAATCATTGGCCAGTGCGGTAATCAGACACATCCAAGAGTACTTACTATGCTGAACAAAAATATAAATGCAACATGCAAACAATTTCAAAGATGTTACTGAGTTACTGCTGAGTTATAGTTGTCACGACATGCCCCTTTTGGGTGAGGATCATTGCCCCCTCTCTCTCTCAGTTCAATTCAATTCAAGGGGCTTTATTGGCATGGGAAAGATATGTTAACATTGCCAAAGCAAGTGAGGTAGATAATATACAAAAGTGAAATAAGCAATAAAAATGAACAGTAAACATCTAACATACAGAAGTTTCAAAAGAATAAAGACATTATAAATGTCTTATTATGTATATAAACAGTGTTGTAACGTTGTACAAATAGTTAATGTACAAAAGGAAATAAATAAGCATAAATATGGGTTGTATTTACAATCATGTTTGTTCTTCACTGGTTGACCTTTTCTTGTGGCAACAGGTCACAAATCTTGCTGCTGTGATGGAACACTGTGGTATTTCACCCAGTAGATATGGGAGTTTAGCAAAATCGAGTTTGTTTTCGTATTCCTTGTGGATCTGTGTAATCTAGGGAAATATCTGTCTCTAATATGGTCATACATTTGGCAGGAGATTAGGAAGTGCAGCTCAGTTTCCACCTCATTTTGTGGGCAGTGGGCACATAGCCAGTCTTCTCTTGAGAGCCATGTCTGCCTCTGTCTTTCTCAAAAGCAAGGCTATACTCACTGAGTCTGTACATAGTCAAAGCTTTCCTTAAGTTTTGGTCAGTCACAGTTGTCAAGTTTTCTGCCACTGTGTACTCTCTTTTTAGGGCCAAATAGCATTCTAGTTTGCGCAGTTATTTTGTTAATTCTGTCCAATGTGTCAAGTAATTATCTTTTTGTTTTCTCATGATTTGGTTGGGTCTAATTGTGTTGCTGTCCTGTGTGTGTTTGTGTTTGTGAACAGAGCCCCAGGACCAGCTTGCTTAGGGGACTCTTCTCCAGGTTCATCTCTCTGTAGGTGATGGCTTTGTTATGGAAGGTTTGGTAATCGCTTCCTTTTAGGTGGTTATAGAATTTAATGGCTCTTTTCTGGATTTTGATAATTAGTGGGTATCAGCCAAATTCTGCTCTGCATGCATTATTTGGTGTTCTACGTTGTACATGGAGGATATTTTTGCCGAATTCTGCATGCAGTGTCTCAATTTGATGTTTGTCCCATTTTGTGAATTCTTGTTTGGTGAGCGGTCCCCAGACCTGACAATCATAAAGGGCAATGGGTTCTATAACTGATTCAAGTATTTTTAGCCAGATCCTAATTGGTATGTTGAATTTTATGTTCCTTTTGATGGCATAGAATGCCCTTCTTGCCTTGTCTCTCAGATCGTTCACAGCTTTGTGGAAGTTACCTGTGGCGCTGATGTTTAGGCCAAGGTATGTATAGTTTTTTTGTGTGCTCTAGGGCAACGGTGTCTCTCTCTCTCTCTCCCAGCAAAGGTTTATGACGGTTGTAAATACCAAAACTCCTTTCCCCACTCTGCCAAAATGAACGTTGAGAATCCCTTTGTTACCACAGAGAAAGACTTTGCAGTACGGTAATCTCAAAAGGTTGATTAATGTAACAATATGTCTGTATTCCAAACAGCTGAAATTGTCAGTGGGTATTTAAAGAACAATCATGTTGAATTCATTACTAATTTGTAATGTAACTACCACGGCAGAACAACACAACTGTATCTCTGAATGTGTATACTTCCCAGTTACCAGAATTACATCTAAATGCTGTATATGATTAAATATGAAACTCTTTGTGAGAAGATGACATGTCATCTTAGCCTTCTAAATGAGAGAATGGTTTTTCATATAAAGTTTTAACTAGTCAGTGACCACACCCAAGTGAGCACAGACATTACGTTGGCTTCATGGAACGACCCTTTTTTCCAGAAGTGTATAACATCACCCGTGACGAACTTTACATTTAGACCGAAACATGCAGGGTTGCTGCCGGTGTGTGAAGTGGTTCTAGCTATGACCTGGATAATCAACAATAGAGACCAATAGATTTCTACAGAAGGAGCAGATGGCGCTTTACCAATCTGCAGCTGAAAATGTGCGCAAGTCTAGGACGAGGACACCGACAACCGCGGAAGCAACTATTCTAACAGATCAACTCTAAGAACAATGGTACTCTGAAATATCCATTCTCAGGAACATTTCCCGATGCAACGACCATTAGTACGCCTGACATAGCCATTATAACAGATCTACAAAGGACATGTGACCAAAGTTAAATATCCAGAGACTCTCTGATGAACTATTCTCCACAGACTGATCCAGTGTTTTCAACGGAGAGACAGCAATGACATACAAGCGTAAATATGTACATCACATTTCTAAAATCCAAATGAGTTGTTGTTAGGACGATACATATTTACAATGAACATATTCAACTGTATGTTGTACAGTCATGGCCAAAAGGTTGGAGAATGACACAAATATACATTTTGACAAAGTCTGCTGGCTTTTATTGACAATTACATGAAGTTGATGCAGAGTCAATATTTGCAGTGTTGACCCTTCTTTTTCAAGACGTCTGAAATCCACCCTGGCATGCTGTCAATTAACTTCTGCGCCACATCCTGACTGATGGCAGCCCATTCTTGCATAATCAATGCTTGGAGTTTGTCAGAATTTGTGGGTTTTTGTTTGTCGACCCGCCTCTTGCGGATTGACCACAAGTTCTCAGTGGGATTAAGGTCTGGGGAGTTTCCTGGCCTTGGACCCAAAATATTTTGTTCCCCCGAGCCACTTAGTTATCACTTTTGCCTCATGGCAAGGTGCTCCATCATGCTGGAAAAGGCATTGTTCATGACCAAACTGTTCCTGCATGTTTGGGAGAAGTTGCTCTCGGAGGATGTGTTGGTACCATTCTTTATTCATGGCTGTGTTCTTAGGCAAAATTGTGAGTGAGCCCACTCCCTTGGCTGAGAAGCAACCCCACACATGAATGGTCTCAGGATGCTTTACTGTTGGCATGACACAGGACTGATGGTAGCGCTCACCTTGTCTTCTCCGGACAAACTTTTCGGAAGCACCAAAAAATCGGAAAGGGGATTCATCAGAGAAAATGATTTTTCCCCAGTCCTCAGCAGTCCAATCCCTGTACCTTTTGCAGAATATCAGTCTGTCCCTGATGTTTTTCCTGGAAAGACGTGGCTTCTTTGCTGCCCTTCTTGACACCAGGCCATCCTCCAAAAGTGTTCACCTCACTGTGCGTGCATATACACTCACACCTGCCTGCTGCCATTCCTGAGCAAGCTCTGTACTGTTGGTGACCCCGATCCCGCAGCTAAATCAACTTTAGGAGACGGTCCTGGCGCTTGCTGGACTTTCTTGGGCGCCCTTCACAGCAATTGAACTGCTCTCCTTGAAGTTCTTGATGATCCGATAAATGGTTGATTTAGGTGCAATCTTACCGGCAGCAATATCCTTGCCTGTGCAGCCCTTTTAGTGCAAAGCAGTGATGATGGCAAGTGATGACAGAGGAAGAACAATGATTCCAAGCACCACCCTCCTTTTGAAGCTTCCCGTCTGTTATTCAAACTAAATCAGCATGACAGAGTGATCTCTAGCCTTGTCCTCGTCAACACTCACACCTGTGTTAACGAGAGAATCACTGACATGTCAGCTGGTCCTTTTGTGGCAGGGCTAAAATGCAGTGGAAATGTTTTCAGTTCCTTTGCATGGCAAAGAGGGACGTTGCAATTAATTGCAATTCATCTGATCACTCTTCATAACATTGTGGAGTATATGCAAATTGCCATCATTCAAACTCAGGCAGCAGACGTTGTGAAAATGTATATTTGTGTCATTCTCAAAACTTCTGGCCACGACTGTAGTGGGTCCATTCTGTTTTCTCTCTCTTTCTTATCTGTCCCCATCCCCTTTCCTTAATCTACCAAGCCATCACATCACTTTTGTCCACTAGAGACTTTTTATTTGTGTCGTGTTAATAAACAATGTATGACCTATTGTGTGTGTGTGTGTTTATGTTATTCTGTGATTGATTAAGTTATTTAGTAAATAAATAATGAAGCTTATTTGTTTATCACTGATTCATGATCTATGCTGGGGTTCGTGCAGATATCCAAGGGTTTGCGACATTCAGAATATGACTGATGAGGTGATAATACATTAATAAGTGATTGTAATCGATAAGATATGAAAATATCGGAAGAGTTAAATTCGGGAAATAGAGACTCTTTAAACATTTTAACGCGATGCCCGACATCCTAGTTAATTAATGTTTCCATGAATAGTTTCATCACCTAATGATAATTACACATAGATCATTTATTAAATATAACAGTCTCCACATCAATGATACGACATAGTTCATATAAAGAAATAAGTCAACTGAAATAAATTAATGTAGGTCCCTGGGTGACGTCTGGTGAGTATGCATGCCATGGAAGAACTGGGACATTTTCAGCTTCCAGGAATTGTGTACAGATCCTTGCAACATGGGGCTGTGCATTATCATGATGAAATATGAGGTGATGGCGGCGGATGAATTGCAAGAAAATTGTCTAGTATCTCTGTGCAATCAAATTGCCATCAAATCCAATTGTGTTAGTTGTCCATAGCTTATCCCTGCCCATACCATAACCCCACCTCCAACATGGGGCACTCTGTTCATAACGCTGACATCAGAAAACTGCTCGCCTAAACAACGACATGCACATGGTGTGCGGTTGTGAGGCCTGTTGGACTTACTGCCAAATTCTCTAAAATTAAGTTGGAGACGGCTTATGACAGAGAAACTAACATTATCTCTGGCAACAGCTCTGGTGAACATTTCGGCAGTCACCATGCCAATTGCATGTTCCCTCAAAACTTGAGACATCTTTGATATTGTGTTGTGTGACAAAACTGTGCATTCTATATTGGCCTTTTATTGTACCCAGCACAAGGTGCATTTGTGTAATTAACATGCTGTTTGAGTTGATGATTTTGGCAAAGGAGAAATGCTCACCAACAGGGATGTAAGGACATTTGTGCACAAAATCTGAGAGAAATACGCTTTTTGTGTGTGTGGGAAATTTCTGGGCTCTTTTATTTCAGCTCATGAAACATTGGACCAACACTTTACATGTTGGGTTTATATTTTTGTTCAGCGTATTTAGGACAGTTCTTCACCTGTAATGGATGCTTGTTGACATTTTAACTTTGATTTCTTTAGCAGACATTCTTATCCAGATACATTTCTATACTGGTCCCCCAGGGGAATCAAACCCACAACCCAGGGGAATCAAACCCACAACCCCGGGGGAATAAAACCCACAACCCCGGGGGAATAAAACCCACAACCCGGGGGAATAAAACCCACAACACAGGGGAATCAAACCCACAACCCCGGGGGAATAAAACCCACAACCCGGGGGAATAAAACCCACAACCCAGGGGAATCAAACCCATAACCCAGGGGAATCAAACCCACAACCCCGGGGGAATCAAACCCACAACCCAAGGATAATCAAACCCACAACCCAAGGATAATCAAACCCACAACCCAAGGGAATCAAACCCAAAACCCTTGCATTGCAAGTGCCACGCTCTACCAACACGAGACCACAGTGGATAGTTTTACGTGTCATGAGCCGTACACTAACTGATGATGGGTTGCATCATACTAGAAGATACAGTACATTGTCTATAGTGTATAATTCATTAAAACACAGGCAGACATTCACTGTAGATATTGTTTTCCAGCCTTCTAAAGAGCCGAAGGGCTAGCCAAACAATGCTAACCAGGCATGGTGGTAATTCAGCCATAAGTCAGGACGTTGATATCTAGCAACCTCCAAAGACAAAAACAGTACAAGGATAGACTTGTCATTCCTCACAATACAGTTGGCTGTACATCCTGTGTGACATCTGGTGGAAACAGAGGGCCGAGCACACTCCCATTCACATCTGGGCTGGAGCGGAGCCGGGTCAAAAGGTTCAAGTTCCTCGGTGTCCACATCACTAAGGAATAATCATTGTCCACACACACCAACACAGTCATGAAGAACACATGACTCCACATCCTCTTTGTTATGGGCCATCAGATCCTCAAAAGTTATCGAGTTGCACCATTGAGAACATCTTGACTGTCTGCATCACCACCTGGTATGGCAACGGCTTGGCATCTGACTGCAAGACAAAACAGAGGGTAGTGCGTACGGATCAGTACATCACTGGGGCCAAGCTCCCTGCCATCAAGGACCCCTATACCAGGCAGTGTCAGAGGAAGGCCCTAAAATTTGTCGGAGACAAGTCACAGATGGTTCTCTATGCTACCGCAAGGAAAGCAGTACCGGTGCTGAAACCAACAGGACCCTGAACAGCTTCTACCCTTAAACAGTTAACCTATTTCTACCTGGACTATCTGCATTGAGCCTTTTTGCGCTAACTCTTTTGACTCATCACGTACGCTGCTGTTAATGTTTATCTATCCTGTTGCCTAGTCACTTTATCCCATCTACAGTATATGTACATATCAACCCTTGCTCCTGAGTGGCGCAGTGGTCTAAGGCACTGCATCTCGGTGTGAGAGGTGTCACTACAGACCCTGGTTTGATTCCAGGCTGTATCACAACAGGCTGTGATTGGGAGTCCCATAGGCGGGGCACAATTGGCCTAGCGTCGTCCGGGTTAGGGTTTGGCCAGGGTCATTGTAAATAAGAATATGCTCTTAACAGACTTTTCTAGTTAACTAAAGGTTAAATAAATATACCCCTGCATCGACTTGGTACTGGTACCCTGTAATAGTTACTCATTGTGAATTTATTCCTTCTGTTATTATTTTAATATTATTTATATTTTGTTCTCTCTGCATTGTTGGTAAGAAAAGTAAGCATTGTGGTGGAATATTAGAATCAAGTGAGAGACCGTTTGTTATTTCTTCAAACAATCATCTTTATTCAATATCAATTCATTATTGCAAAGATGAAACCATCGACCCCACACTCCGAAGTGTGTGTTGCCGAGTGCTTAAAATCATACATTGTATACAGGGTCTTTATATAGAAAACCTCAAAATGCTTAGTCATGGCTGGCTCCACCCCGCCCATGCAGATTGGGGCACCATAAACCACCCTGGGTTCATCCTGTCGTTTATCTGCACGGGGGGTGTAATTTTACACCTCCAGGCTAAGTTTCCCAGATGCAAGGATGAGAACAAACAATGAGATGTTTGTTCTATTCCTTCAGGCTCTCTCTATCTCGAGTCACACACACACACCACATCTTATCTATGAATGCAGGCTCAGTCAGACCGGAGACATACAGTATGTCTCACATGCACCACTAATCATAGAATGGAATGTGGCTGTAAAGTGTTTTATCACCAAGCAATCACTTAATCAGTTGCCATCCCAAGCTTCAAAAGACTCGTCCCAGTTAACTCAGAAAGGGAGAGAGAGAGTTCTAGGAACCTTTCTCTATTGCATAAAACAACCATTTGGTGCAACAATATAACATAATCTTGTAATTCTGTTACCACAGTATTTAACTGTCTACACCTAGCATTTGACAAATAAAAATGTATGATTTGATGATGTCTGATGTTATGATGTCTGATATGACGCTGTATGATGAGATGATGTCTGAGGTGATGATGTCTGATGTGATGATGTCTGATGCGATGATGCCTGAGGTGATGATGTCTGAGGTGATGATGTCTGATGCGATGATGCCTGAGGTGATGATGTCTGATATTATGATGTCTGATATGACGATGTCTGATGTGATGATGTCTGAGGTGATGTGTAAAATGACGATGTCTGAGGTGATGTCTGAGGTGATGTCTGAGGTGATGATGTCTGAGGTGATGTCTGATGTGATGTTGTCCGATGTGATTATGTCTGATGTGATGATGTCTGATGTGATGATGTCTGAGGTGATGTGTAAAATGACGATGTCTGAGGTGATGTCTGAGGTGATGATGTCTGAGGTGATGATGTCTGAGGTGATGTCTGATGTGATGTTGTCCGATGTGATTATGTCTGATGTGATGATGCCTGAGGTGATGATGTCTGATGTGATGATGTCTGATGTGATGTTGTCTGATGTGATGATGTCTGAGGTGATGATGTCTGAGGTGATGATGTCTGAGATGATGTCTGATGTGATGTTGTCCGATGTGATGATGTCTGATGTGATGATGTCCAATGTGATGATGTCTGATGTGATGATGTCCAATGTGATGATGTCTGATGTGATGATGTCTGAGGTGATGATGTCTGAGGTGATGATGTCTGAGATGATGTCTGATGTGATGTTGTCCGATGTGATGATGTCTGATGTGATGATGTCCAATGTGATGATGTCTGATGTGATGATGTCCAATGTGATGATGTCTGATGTGATGATGCCACACCCTCTTTGAAACAGTTTTTGTTTTCTCGAAGGAGAAAAGCATGCAAACATTTTAAAAACGAAATGCTACTCATCCTTTTATCTAGAAAACGTCTTGTACAACTTGTTAAATGTGTTTCATCACTTATACACATTTATTTCACGTAAACATTATTTGCCTGATGATGCATGAGTGGAGAAGAGAGTCTCCTTTCATACAGGCACATGTTCGTCCATGCCGCCTCTCCTGGATTACCTTTAACCTTTTTCAAAAGAAGGCGAGATGGACAGAGGAGAGAGGATGCATGAGTTGGGCAAATCTAATTGAGAAAAGGCCAGGAACTGAGGAAGCAGTCAATCATCCTGACTTCCTGTCTGGTGGCTGCTGTGAACACCCCCTACAACACAACACAACACACACACACACACACACACACACACACACACACAGACACACACAGCCGCACACACAGGTGGGCGCGTCGTGCTCTGATGTGTGTGGGCATATGTGTGTGTGTGTGTGTGTACGTGTGTGTGTGTGTGTGTGTGTGTGTGTGTGTGTGTGTGTGTGTGTGTGTGTGTGTGTGTGTGTGTGTGTGAGCGTGTGTGAAATCTACTACGTAGCTACTACACCGTACCACATTCTACCCCCTGCCACTATTCCAGCCTTGTCATGATGGCTGCGCTGAATGATTGAATGATTTGCACTATGTGTAATATGAATTGTGACTCGTCGGAGGAATCAACGGGCCGTTGCGGTGTAATTCACATCGAGCAACGCAGGTGAAAGAAAGAAAGAAGCTTAAAGGGCATCCATACAGAGAAAACCCTTTGGCCTAGCACTACACTAAGCACATCTCCTGATACTGTGGTCTGGTCAAGTCAAAATGGACACGCCCTCTTTATTGCAAAAAGCTTTTATGCCCCAGAAAATTCAAAATGGTCACTGATCACCTCAAACAACCTTAGAAATTTCCCTGATACATGACAGGAAAATAATCAGACAATGGCCATTGGTTCACCCCATTTGAAAAAATGACAACAAAGTGGTACAGTTGCTGTCAGGACCACTTGCCCGAGGATAAGTCAAGATGGCTGCCGCCTGCACCTCCAAATAACAATCAAATCAACTACAGGACTGCAAATCAGTCACAAACAATTGCCATCGGTTCACCTCTTGAAAATGACAGTCAAATGACCAAGCCAGTGGTTCAGCTATTGAAAACAACAACAAAACACCTATATACAGTAACTGCTATGCATGCCCACTTGTGATGACAATTCAAAAACCTACATTGTCCCTCTAACAAGTGGGCTGCCCTATTGTGTGTGTTCAAGTACCACAATGTGCCCATTCAAACAGCCATTTCACTTTGTTTTCACCAAATAAGAGAAAATAGCAAGTAGATGGCGGATAAACCGGTAATCGCTCACACCTGCCTCTCATCCCACACACATCGCCCGCCAGCCAGCTAGCTTCAGCTCATTTAGAGAACAATAGACAATTACTTTGCTGTGCCTGCCTCTCTCTCTCTCTCTCCCTCTCTCTCTCTCTCAGCCATGTTTCAGACAGAGTCAACAACACACAGCTGCAGCATCAGTGATGCTACTCATTCAGAAGTCAGGTTGTTGTGTGTGTTAGCATCAAAAGAAAACGTAATTGTGCAGATTAACACAACTGGCTAATTCTCATAGAAGAGAAGATAATATACAGTAGGTAGTCAGAACTCCATTAGGTGTGAGAAGATAATATACAGTAGGTAGGCAGAACTCCATTAGGTGTGAGAAGATAATATACGGTAGGTAGGCAGAACTCCATTAGTTGTGAGAAGATAATATACAGTAGGTAGGCAGAACTCCATTAGGTGTGAGAAGATAATATACAGTAGGTAGGCAGAACTCCATTAGGTGTGAGAAGATAATATACAGTAGGTAGTCAGAACTCCATTAGGTGTGAGAAGATAATATACAGTAGGTAGGCAGAACTCCATTAGGTGTGAGAAGATAATATACAGTAGGTAGGCAGAACTCCATTAGGTGTGAGAAGATAATGTACAGTAGGTAGTCAGAACTCCATTAGGTGTGAGAAGATAATGTACAGTAGGTAGTCAGAACTCCATTAGGTGTGAGAAGATAATATACAGTAGGTAGGCAGAACTCCATTAGGTGTGAGAAGATAATATACAGTAGGTAGGCAGAACTCCATTAGGTGTGAGAAGATAATGCACAGTAGGTAGGCAGAACTCCATTAGGTGTGAGAAGATAATATACAGTAGTCAGGTAGAACTCCATCAGGTTTGAGAAGATAATATACAGTAGGTAGTCAGAACTCCATTAGGTGTGAGAAGATAATGTACAGTAGGTAGGCAGAACTCCATTAGGTGTGAGAAGATAATATACAGTAGGTAGGCAGAACTCCATTAGGTGTGAGAAGATAATATACAGTAGGTAGGCAGAACTCCATAAGGTGTGAGAAGATAATATACAGTAGGTAGGCAGAACTCCATTAGGTGTGAGAAGATAATATACAGTAGGTATTCAGAACTCCATTAGGTGAGAGAAGATAATATACGGTAGGTAGGCAGAACTCCATTAGGTGTGAGAAGATAATATACAGTAGGTAGGCAGAACTCCATTAGGTGTGAGAAGATAATATACAGTAGGTAGGCAGAACTCCATTAGGTGAGAGAAGATAATATACGGTAGGTAGGCAGAACTCCATTAGGTGTGAGAAGATAATATACGGTAGGTAGGCAGAACTCCATTAGGTGTGAGAAGATAATATACAGTAGGTAGGCAGAACTCCATTAGGTGAGAGAAGATAATATACGGTAGGTAGGCAGAACTCCATTAGGTGAGAAAAGATAATATACGGTAGGTAGGCAGAACTCCATTAGGTGTGAGAAGATAACATACAGTAGGTAGGCAGAACTCCATTAGGTGTGAGAAGATAATATACGGTAGGTAGGCAGAACTCCATTAGGTGTGAGAAGATAATATACAGTAGGTAGGCAGAACTCCATTAGGTGAGAGAAGATAATATACGGTAGGTAGGCAGAACTCCATTAGGTGTGAGAAGATAATGTACAGTAGGTAGGCAGAACTCCATTAGGTGTGAGAAGATAATATACGGTAGGTAGGCAGAACTCCATTAGGTGTGAGAAGATAATATACGGTAGGTAGGCAGAACTCCATTAGTTGTGAGAAGATAATATACAGTAGGTAGGCAGAACTCCATTAGGTGTGAGAAGATAATATACGGTAGGTAGGCAGAACTCCATTAGGTGTGAGAAGATAATATACAGTAGGTAGGCATAACTCCATTAGGTGTGAGAAGATAATATACAGTAGGTAGGCAGAACTCCATTAGGTGTGAGAAGATAATATACGGTAGGTAGGCAGAACTCCATTAGGTGTGAGAAGATAATATACGGTAGGTAGGCAGAACTCCATTAGGTGTGAGAAGATAATATACGGTAGGTAGGCAGAACTCCATTAGGTGTGAGAAGATAATATACAGTAGGTAGGCAGAACTCCATTAGGTGTGAGAAGATAATATACGGTAGGTAGGCAGAACTCCATTAGGTGTGAGAAGATAATATACGGTAGGTAGGCAGAACTCCATTAGGTGTGAGAAGATAATATACAGTAGATAGGCAGAACTCCATTAGGTGAGAGAAGATAATATACAGTAGGTAGGCAGAACTCCATTAGGTGTGAGAAGATAATATACAGTAGGTAGGCAGAACTCCATTAGGTGTGAGAAGATAATATACAGTAGGTAGGCAGAACTCCATTAGGTGTGAGAAGATAATATACAGTAGGTAGGCAGAACTCCATTAGGTGTGAGAAGATAATATACAGTAGGTAGGCAGAACTCCATTAGGTGTGAGAAGATAATATACGGTAGGTAGGCAGAACTCCATTAGGTGAGAGAAGATAATATACAGTAGGTAGGCAGAACTCCATTAGGTGAGAGAAGATAATATACAGTAGGTAGGCAGAACTCCATTAGGTGTGAGAAGATAATATACAGTAGGTAGGCAGAACTCCATTAGGTGTGAGAAGATAATATACAGTAGGTAGGCAGAACTCCATTAGGTGTGAGAAGATAATATACAGTAGGTAGGCAGAACTCCATTAGGTGTGAGAAGATAATATACAGTAGGTAGGCAGAACTCCATTAGGTGTGAGAAGATAATATACAGTAGGTAGGCAGAACTCCATTAGGTGTGAGAAGATAATATACGGTAGGTAGGCAGAACTCCATTAGGTGAGAGAAGATAATATACGGTAGGTAGGCAGAACTCCATTAGGTGAGAGAAGATAATATACGGTAGGTAGGCAGAACTCCATTAGGTGAGAGAAGATAATATACAGTAGGTAGGCAGAACTCCATTAGGTGAGAGAAGATAATATACGGTAGGTAGGCAGAACTCCATTAGGTGTGAGAAGATAATATACAGTAGGTAGGCAGAACTCCATTAGGTGTGAGAAGATAATATACAGTAGGTAGGCAGAACTCCATTAGGTGTGAGAAGATAATATACGTAACGTTACAATAAAAATAGTAATCTATGTGTGTTGTGCTGCACTAGTTACAGTAACTAACCAGTAACCAACCAGTAACCAACCAGTAACCAACCAGTCAGCCAGCACAGTCTAGACTAAAGGTGCATCTATTCAACCACATGAATCACCAGCAACCAGCCACGTACATTTCTTACATTAAAAGAGATCTGCGTAGGTAAGGCTGTATGAATCTGCATAGGTAAGGCTGTCTGCGTAGTTAAGTCTGTCTGCATAGGTAAGGCTGTCTGCGTAGTTAAGTCTGTCTGCATAGGTAAGGCTGTCTGCGTAGTTAAGTCTGTCTGCATAGGTAAGGCTGTCTGCATAGGTAAGGCTGTCTGCGTATGTTAGGCTGTCTGCGTAGGTAAGGCTGTCTGCGTAGGTAAGGCTGTCTGCATAGGTAAGGCTGTCTGCATAGGTAAGGCTGTCTGCGTAGTTAAGTCTGTCTGCATAGGTAAGGCTGTCTGCGTAGTTAAGTCTGTCTGCATAGGTAAGGGTGTCTGCGTAGGTAAGGCTGTCTGCATAGGTAAAGCTGTCTGCATAGGTAAGGCTGTCTGCATAGGTAAGGCTGTATGAATCTGCAATGGTAATAATGTCTGCATAGGTAAGGCTGTCTGCGTAGGTAAGGCAGTCTGCGTAGGTAAGGCTGTCTGCATAGGTAACGCTGTATGAATCTGCAATGGTAATAATGTCTGCGTAGGTAAGGCTGTCTGCGTAGTTAAGTCTGTCTGCATAGGTAAGGCTGTCTGCATAGGTAAGGCTGTCTGCGTAGTTCAGTCTGTCTGCATAGGTAAGGCTGTCTGCGTAGGTAAGGCTGTCTGAATCTGCATAGGTAAGGCTGTCTGCATAGGTAAGGCTGTCTGCGTAGGTAAGGCTGTCTGCATAGGTAAGGCTGTCTGCATCTGCATAGGTTAGGCTGTCTGAATGTGCATAGGTTAGGCTGTCTGCGTAGGTAAGGCTGTCTGAATCTGCATAGGTAAGGCTGTCTGAATCTGCATAGGCAAGGCTGTTTGAATAGTTAAGGCTGTTTGCATAGGTAACTTCACACCACTTAGGCATTTTAGATGCAATGGTAACGACCCTTTGACCACAATCAGGCCTGCCTCTCTCTCTCTCTCTCTCTCTCTCTCTCTCTCTCTCTCTCTCTCTCTCTCTCTCTCTCTCTCTCTCTCTCTCTCTCTCTCTCTCTCTCTCTCTCTCTCTCTCTCTCTCTCTCTCTCTCTCTCTCTCTCTCTCTCTCTCTCTCTCTCTCTCTCTCTCTCTCTCTCTCTCTCTCTCTCTCTCTCTCTCTCTCTCTCTGCTCACCTGTGCTGCTTCCATCAGGCTGTGCTGGGAGGATAGGGTGACCCAACGCACTAGCTCTGACATTTCAAAACAGAAATCAGCATGATGAATATGGAACAGGGTAATTATGGTTATTATTAGCCAGCCCACTTATCTACTGCATGCAGACTCTATGGTTTTCCATGACCACACACACACACACACACACACACACACACACACACACACACACACACACACACTTCAGGTGGTGAGAGAACCGGAGAAGTGGAATTATTAACGAGAAAACGAGGCAAGTAACCCACAGCATCAGATAGTTCTGGAAGAGGATGAGATGCTGTTGTTTTTATTTGTATCTCAGTGTTGTTTCTCTAAACACATTAAGATGAGAAAGAAAGTCCCAAAGGAAATGAACAACATGTATATAGATTCTGTACCTGACTCAAAGCAGCAAAGGCTTGTGGATCAGACAAAACAACATTAGCATATTGATACATACACAGTACACCACCACTATTCCCACTGCAGGGTTGAGTAAACCACAGTACACAACCACTATTCCCACTGCAGGGTTGAGTAAACCACAGTAGACCCATATACAACACAAAGTCAAGATGCCAACTCCAAATAGTTGAACACTGAATACACTGAATCAAACAAGGCAAATCCTTGACCCATAGTTATCCTCAATGCACAGGGATGGTGAGGAGTGGTGGTGAGGAGTGGTGGTGAGGGAGGGAGTGAGGGAGGCAGGGGGTGAGAGAGAGATTGAAAGAGAGAGAGAGCGAGAGAGAGAGAAGGAGAGTGAAAACAAAATAAAGAGTGAAAGAAAAACCGAGAGAGATTTAAAAATTAAAAGAGATGGTGAGGTAGAATGATAGAACAAGAGAATAGAAAGAGTGCCATAGTCAATGTTTCATTCTGCATGGCCGAACAGAGCAGAGCACAGCAGAATGAATTAGATGTCTCTGTCTGTCTAGATCTCTGACTACATCATCCACTCTGGGCTAAATGCAATCCCTGGTGTTTCCTCTCTTTTCCCCTCCTCTCCTCTGCTCAGCGAGGCAGTCAGGCCTGGCCAAAAATATCTGCCTGGACACCCTTAGGCTGTGTTCAAAATGGCCCCCTATTCTTAATATAGTACACTTCTAGAGTCCTATGGACCTGGATAAAAGTAGTGCACAATAGGGAAGAATATGGGACACAAGATTACAATTCACATGCTGACGACAGTGTTAATGTTTTTTAAAAAGACAACCCAGAAAACCGGGATTATTCCCAGGACATTAGCTAAGTTTTAGTTAGGGTTTGATTCAATATTAGGATGATAACATTCCAAATACATATGAATATTGTTTTGATGTCTTTGTTTCTTCTTTAAGAAAAAGTTTTAAACCCTAAGGTGTTTATTAGGTTTCCAGGTAATGCAAAAACAACATGTGTAGTGAGAACGTTCTTGTAAGAGGCAAATGTTTTTTCAAGTTTATAAATGCTTCTAAATTTTATAATTTCCACTTAAAAATGTCCGGCTTGATGTGAGCTGACGAAAAACACCTGCAAAAATGTCCAATGATTTTATATATACTGTATATATATACATGTTTTACTGTCACATACACAGAATAGGTGCAGTGAAAAGTGTTGTCTTACAGGGTCAATCAGCATGTTGATTTTGTCTATCCCGACAAGACAACTTCAAGACGAGCAGGTTAAAATACCAAAACTAACTGTGAGCAAACTATATTAATTTGTAGACACACACATGAAACATTCATGGACATTTAGCTAGCTTGTCGTTGCTAGCTAATTTGTCCTGGGAGATAAACGTTGGGTTGTTGTTTTACCTGAAATGCATATGGTCCTTTTGTTTAGCTGAATCTTTGTAGAATTTTGACTCATGTTGAGTCATACAAAATATTGTGTTCTTTACTCTACGATTAATCCACAGATTAAAATCTTCTGTGGATTTTATACGGCAGTTGACAACCAACTTTAAGGAGCATTACTAACAACAAATGGACTGGAGTCTGGGCCTCATTCATCTATCACCCATCTGGGTATGCGCAAGTACAGTTGCTTGCGAAAGTATTCACCCCACTTGGCATTTTTCCTATTTTGTTGCCCTACAACCTGGAATTATAATAGATTTGGGGGGGTTGTATAATTTGATTTACACAAAATGCCTACCACTTTGAAGATGCTAAATATGTTTTATTGTGAAACAAAGAAGAAATAATACGAAGAAAAAAAAGAAAAAAAACTTGAGCTATTCACCCCCCCCCGCCCCCCCCCCCCCTCTTGGGGTATGTTTCTATAAACTTGGCACATCTAGCCACTGGGATTTTTGCCCATTCTTCAAGGCAAAACTGCTCCAGCTCCTTCAAGTTGGATGGGTATATTAAAGATTGCTGGTATACAGCATTCTTTAAGTCATACCACAGATTCTCATTTGGATTTGCTTCTGGGCTTTGACTAGGCCATTCCAAGACATTTAAATGTTTCCCCTTAAACCACTCGAGTGTTGCTTTAGCAGTATGCTTAGGGTCATTGTCCTGCTGGAAGGAGAACCTCCGCCCCACTCTCAAATCTCAGGAAGACTGAAACAGGTTTCCTTGAAGAATTTCCCTTAATTTAGCACCAACCATCATTCCTTCAATTCTGAGCAGTTTCCCAGTAGATGTCGATGAAAAACATCCCCACAGCATGATGCTACCACCACCATGCTTCACTGTGGGGATGGTATTCTCGGGGTGATGATAGGTGTTTGGTTTGCGCCAGACATAGTGTTTTCTTTGATGGCCAAAAATAACATTTCTGTCTCATATGACCAGGGTACCTTCTTCCATATGTTTGTGGAGCCTCCAACATGCCTTTTGAAAAACACCAAACATGTTTGCTTATTTTTTTTCTTTAAGCAGTGGCTTTTTTCTGGCCACTCTTCCATAAGGCCCAGTTCTGTGGAGTGTACGGCTTAAAGTGGTCCTATGGACAGATACTCCAATCTCCGCTGTGGAGCTTTGCAGCTCCTTCAGGGTTATCATTGGTATCTTTGTTGCATCTCTGATTAATGCCCTCCATGCCTGGTCCCTGAGTTTTGGTGGGCGGCCATCTCTTGGCAGGTTTGTTGTGGTGCCATATTCTTTCAATTTTTTAAATAATGGATTTAATGGTGTTCCGTGGGATGTTTAAAGTTTCTGATATTTGTTTTTAACCCAACCCTGTTCTTCTCCACAACTTTGAACCTGACCTGTTTGGAGAGCTCCTTGGTTTTCATAGTGCCGCTTGCTTGGCCGCTTGCTTGGCTTGCTTGGTGGTGCTCCTTGCTTACTGGAGTTTCTGTTTAAAAAAATATATAATTCTTTAAAACAAGTTATTTATTTTGTTACACTTCACCAATTTTGACAATTTTGTGTATGTCCATTCCATGAAATCCAAATAAATATATATTTAAATTGCAATTTTTAATGCAACAAAATAGGAAAAATGCCAAGGGGGTGAATACTTTCGCCAGGTACTGTAGCGGTCAGTGCCGTTTAAGATGAGGGAGGACAATCTTTTTTATTTTCATGAACATGGTCTTATTTCTATTACAGCATATTGGATGGCTGTCATTCATATTCCCTTCACTCAGTTCAATGTAACATCAATAGGTTTAGGCTACGGCATGATACTCTAATCTTCCCTATACCCATCATGAGGTTGCTACAACATAGGTGCACACAGGTTGAGAGAACATTTTGAGGTGACAGACAGTGACACATGGACAGACAGTGACACATGCAATATCGCCTTGCATGTTCTTGCCTGCATCTAGCTGATCTGGCGTGTAATCATGAGTCCGACAGTTACAAACGGGAGTTTCTATTGGACAAATCCAGGTATGTTGCTTCTGTTTAAGAAAGGTTTTAAAACAGAATGGGCGGAATAAATACACTCCTGATTACACGTAAACACAGTTCACTTTCATAGCAGCTACAATGTATTCCTTCTCACATCTACAGTAAGCGTTCTCCTCCTCTCACCTTTTCCCTTCGCTTGTGGACTTCAATGAACAACACATCGGTTGTATGTGTCCAGGCGAATAAACCTTTCCAAGCCAAACCATATAATAACCGCTACACACAGCCTACATCGTTGTCACCATTTTAGCTAAATGTAACATCCTAGTCAACATAGCTAATATAACTATTGTGTTAGTAAACCCGCTACTATCATGCAGTAACGTTAGAGTGTACAGTCAGTAAGCTGTTCAATAAGCAGTTTAGCAGTTACACCGGCGGGCCCCGGTGGCAATACATTTGTAAAACCAAACGCTTACCTTTACAGTGTGTTTTAATAAATTATTTGGTGAGGTGATTATATTTAGTATAGTTTTATCTAAAAAGGAACGCTTTTTAAATCAACTTTTTTATGAAATTCACTGAGGATAATTGTCCTCCCCTTCCTCCTCTGTGGAGGAGCTTCCACATTGAAATAAAATGTATCCCCCCCTGTATGAGGACACTTTACCACATAATAAACTCCATGCTGTATGATATCACAGAAGTCCTTTATCTTGCATGATAAGATGTATCTCTGTTTTTAATGTATCTCTATGGTATAGCCCCTGTTTGATCCTATATACAGCTAACCGGATTCAAAAGCCTTTTGCTTAACGCCATTCTCAATACCACTATAAACCCCTAATACATCTGTTATAGGATGATTGCATTATAACCAAAGCAGCCATGACTATATTGGGATTTGGAAGAGGAGGGTGGGACTGCACACAGACCCACAGATCACAATCCCATCCAAATGTAGCCGTGTAGGGTTGACGCCAGCTAACGTACAATAGCTACTTTGTGAAGAACCTCAGAACTATGAGATGAGACTCGTACCTCTCATTGACTGAGCAATAACACACACACACACACACACACACACACACACACACACACACACACACACACACACACACACACACACACACACACACACACACACACACACACACACACACACACACACACACACACACAGGCTTCCCACTTAATTATCTCCCTAATGGTGGAGGAGAATGGCATTTAATTACCTAGGCCAAGAGAGACAGAGAGGTACATGGATTTAATTATTTGTGCAAAACTAGGATGATGGGATGATTTGCAGTTGTTTGCACATGCAGTGCCTTCAGAGAGTATCCACACACCTTGACTTTTTCCACATATTCTTGTGTTACAAAGTGAAATTCAAATGGATTTAATTGCCATTTTTTGTCAATGATCTCCACAAAATACTCTGTACTGTCAACATTTGTAAAAACACATATGAAAAATAAAATACTAATATATCTTGATTAGATAAGTATTCAACCCCGAGTCAATGCATGTTTGAATCACCTTTAGCAGCAATTACTGCTGTGAGTCTTTCTGGGTACATCTCTAAGAGCTTTCCACACCTGGATTGTACTACATTTGCTGATATTTTTTTTTCAAAATTCTTCAAGTTCTGTCAAATTGGTTGTGGATCATTGCTAGACAACCATTTTCAGGTCTTGTCATAGATTCACATGCAGATGTAATTCAAAACTGTTACTCGGCCGCTCAGGAAGATTCAATGTCTTCTTGGTAACCAACTCCATTATAGATTTGGCCTTGTGTTTTAGGTTATTGTCCTGCTGAAAGTTTAATTAATCTCCCAGCAGATTGAACCATGTTTTCCTCTAGGATTTTCCCTGTGCTTAGCTCCATTCCATGTATTTTTTATCCTGAAAAACTCCCCAGTACTTAACGCTTACAATCATACCCATGACATAATGTAGCCACCACTATGCTTAAAAATATGGGGAGTGGTACTCAGTAATATGTTGTATTGAATATGACCCCAAACATAACACTTTGGATTCAGGACAAAAGGTTAATTGCATTGCCACAGTTTTTGCAGTATTACTTTAGTGCCTTGTTGCAAACAGTATACATCATTTGGAATTGTTTTATTCTGTACAGGCTTACTTATTTTAGCGCTGTCAATTAAGTTAGTATTGTGGAATAACTGAAATGTTGTTGATCCATCCTCAGTTTTTTCCTGTCACAGCCACTACTCAAAAACCTGTATCTGTTTTAAAGTCCCCATTGGCCTCAAGGTGAAATCCGTGAGCGGTTTCCTTCCTCTTCAGCAACTGAGTTAGGAAGGACGCCTGTATCTTTGTAGTGACTGGATCTATTGATACACCATCCAAAGTGTAATTAATAACTTCACCATGATCAGAATGATATTCAAAGCCTGCTTTTCTTTACCCATCTACCCTTCTTTGTCACACCCTGTCCTTAGTATTCTTGGTTTTCTTTGGTATTTTGGTTAGGTCAGGGTGTGACATGGGTGATGTATGTGTTTTTCACTTGTCTAGGGGTTTTGTATGTTTATGGGGGTGTTTTCTATCTAGGTGATTTTGTAAGTATCCCATTAAATATGGATTTTCATCACGCTGCATCTTGGTCCTCCTCTCTTTCACCCGAAGACAGTTGTTACAGAATCACCCACCATCAAAGGACCAAGCAGCGTGATAACGGGTAGCAGCAGGAGATGCAGCGATATCAGGACTTCTGGACATGGGAGCGAGATCTGGACTATGTCACTACTTGGGAGGAGATAGACAGGTGGGCGGTCGACCCAGGGAGAGTGCCGGAGCCCGTCTGGGATTCTCTGGAGCAGTGTGAGGAGGGAAACCTGCGAATGGAGTACGCACGGTGGCGCTGTAGGAAGCCCGAGAGGCAGCCCCAAACATGTCTTGGGGGGGGCACACGGGGAGTGTGACGAAGCCAGGTAGGAGACCTGCGCCAACTCCCCGTGCTTACTGTGGAGAGAGAGGGCGTCGTACTGGTCAGGCACCGTGTTATGCGGTGGAACGCACGTTGTCTCCAGTACGCGTGTTTAGCCCGGTGCGCTACATCCCAGCTCCCCGCATCTGCCGGGCTAGGGTGAGGATCCAGCCAGGGCAGATGGTGCCAGCCCTGCTCTCCAGACAGCCAGTGGGTCTCCTCGGGCCAGGATATCCTGTGCCGGCGTTACGCACTGTGTCTCCCGTATGTCTGCACAGCCCATTGCGTCCTGTGCCTGCGCCCCGCACGTGCCGGGCTAGAGAACCCATCCAGCCAGGCAACAGTACCCAGTCCAGAGTGTCCGGCGACAGTACCCAATCCAGAGCGTCCGGCGATAGTCCGTAGACCGGAACCTTCTACGACGGGCCGCATACCGGAACCTCCTACGACGGGCCGCAGACCGGAACCTCCTACGATGGGCCGCAGACCGGAACCTACCGCGACGGGTCACAGTCCGGAACCTACCACGACGGGTCACAGTCCGGATCCGCCAGAGTCTCCCTCCAGTCCGGATCCGCCAGAGTCTCCCTCCAGTCCGGATCCGCCAGAGTCTCCCTCCAGTCCGGATCCGCCAGAGTCTCCCTCCAGTTCGGATCCGCCAGAGTCTCCCTCCAGTCCGGATCCGCCAGAGTCTCCCTCCAGTCCGGATCCGCCAGAGTCTCCATCCAGTCCGGATCCGCCAGAATCTCCCTCCAATCCAAAGGCACCACTCACTCCAGACTCGACCATCAGTCCAGTGGCGTCCTCTAATCCGTGGTCGGCGGTGAGGGTTCCCGCTCCAGAGACATTAAGTAAGTGTGACGACTCAGAAATGGAGCGGGGACCACGTCCCCAGCCAGAACCGCCACCTCGAATTTATGCCCACCCAGACAGTGTTAGGTATGTGGCCGGGAGTCCGCACCTTTTGGGGGAGGGGTACTGTCACACCCTGACCTTAGTATTCTTTGTTTTCTTTGTTATTTTGGTTAGGTCAGGGTGTGACATGGGTGATGTATGTGTTTTTAGCTTGTCTAAGGGTTTTGTATGTTTATGGAGGTGTTTCCTATCTAGGTGTTTTTGTAAGTCTATGGTTGTCTAGATTGGTTCTCAATTAGAAGCAGGTGTTTATCGTTGTCTCTGATTGGGAACCATATTTAGGCAGCCATATTCTTTGGATATTTTGTGGGTGATTGTTCCTGTTTCCAGTGTTCACGTTACGGGACTGTTTCGCCTTCGTTCCTTTCTGTCGGTTTATTGTTTTTGTTCTGTGTTTAAGTATTCCCATTAAATATGGATTATCATCACGCTGCATCTTGGTCCTCCTCTCTTTCACCCGAAGACAGTCGTTACATTCTTTGAAAGGCATTGGAAGACCTCCCTGGTCTTTGTGGTAGAATCTGTTCCCTGTTCCCTGACATTCCCTGCTCAACTGAGAGATCTTACAGATTATTTAACGTGTGGGGTACAGAGATGAGGTAGTCATTAAAAAATGCTACTTATTATGTGACTTGCTAAGCACATTTTTATTCCTGAACATATTTAGGCTTTCCATAACAAAGGGGTTGAATACTTATTACCTGAAAAAGTTTCAGCTTTTCATTTTTTTTTTCAATTGTAAAAATAAAATAAAACATAATTCCACATTGACATTATGGATTATTGTGTGTAGGCCAGTGACAAAACAATCTCTATTCAATCAATTCAGGCTGTAACACAACAAAATGTAGAAAAAGTCCAAGGCTGAGAATACTTTTTGAAGGTAACGTATGCAACAAACTGAAACTACCATACCCGGCAAAAACTACCACAACAACAATCCACCGTTGTAGTATCTGATGAATATATCATAATATAAAATATATTTGCTTCAAATATAGCTCTTTACGTTAAAATACAGTAAACATAAGAACATGCCGTTAAAGCCATATCATATAATGGCTGTATAATAGCTCCCTGAGAAGTAAACATTGAAAGGTGAAACAGGGTTAAGCTTCTCAATATTCTATCAAGACAGCTGCTACCATGAGAGTTGGTCGTCAAGGCTCCTGAGAACAGCCTGTCGAAGAAGTATTTGTAATTGAACATAAAGTCTGGAGAGAGCGAAAAAATGACGAAACTTTTCTCACCTCAGATGACATTGCCTC